>NW_026623478.1:1002077-1014465 GCF_030028575.1 Malurus melanocephalus
GGTCTGTAGCTCCCTGGACCCTCCTTGCAGCCCTTTTTGTAGATGGACATTGCATGAGGTGCCCTCCAGTCAAGCAGGATCTCCCTGGTCAGCCAGGGCTGCTGGTCAGTGATGGAAAGAGGCTTGGGGAGCACTTCCACCAGATYCCCTCAGATCCCTCAGGGATCCCATATGGCCCCTGTGTGCATCTAAGGGGTTTTGCAGTCCACTGACCATCTTCCCTCAGATTATGGGGGCTTCATTCTGCTCCCCTTCCCTGTCTTCCAGTTCAGGGAGCTCAGCACCCAGAGAAAAACTTGTCTTATGCCTACAGATTGAAGCAAACAAAGCATGAAATATCTCTGTTCTCTCCTCATCCTTTGTCACTGTGTTCCCTCTCCTCCACGTATCCAATAAAAGATGGAGACTCTCCTTAGTCCTCCTTTGGTTTCTAATGTACTAATAGAACAGGTTTTATTGTCTTTTGCAGCAGYAGCCAGACAATTTCTGGTCGAGGTTTGGCTCTTCTCATTCGCTCCCTGCATAACCTCAAAACATCCTTGTAGTCCTTTTTCTGTGCAGCCTGCTCCTTCTTCAAAAAGTTATAAACTCTCTTTTCAGTCCTGAATTCCAGCCAACTATCTCTGTTTAGCCAGGCCAATTTTCTTCCCCTGTTCATGTTTGACTCAACATTATCATTAGATTTCACAGTAGGGGTACAGAATGACCATTTTTATTGCATAGACTATATATGCCCTTTTCCCTAACTGTTTTATCCCTGCTAGGGAYTCAGGACAAATTGAAATTTAAAGCAGAGTATGTTTTCTATTGTGAACTACATATATCTGCTCTGGAAGTGGTAATCAATAAAGATGATGTGCCTCATTCCTCACTGCATACAGTGTTAAATCTTTGATGCACATTTCTGGTTGCTTATAAAGTAATGCTGGTTTTTCTGCCTATATGCTGCTTAGGATCATTTCTGCATTTCCTGCTGCTGTTTTCACTACTGTTCACATATTCCCTGGATGCTGTGAATGGGAACATAGCAACCATKCTGTGTGGGAATGCCAGCTGAAAAAGAGCTAAAACATGGAGATATGCAAGGGAATCAACTATTCAGAAATCAGACTGGGGGCAGAAACAGACGAATAGTGGTCCTACTCATTTAATTTAAATAAAGCTCAGTGCTTTCCTTTGACCCTTCCAAGATCATAGCACCATCTGTACCACTGTAAGTATTCAGTATTATGTCAAGGTAAATCTCTGATACAAGAACTGACAGTAAATAACTTGGGTAAACTTGACTTTTTATTGATGAATCAGGGATGTGCTTCAGTGTACTGCAGGAATAAAAATCTGAGATATAAGCAGGAGCTGTAAGTGGATCTTCCATTATCTTCAAGTTGACAAATATGCAGCCAATATCAAATGTGATGAAACCTGCTTTATGGAAGAGGTTTTTRCTTATTTACTTACTGGGACACAGTGACTCTTTCCCAAAGTGTTTTTTGGATATACACAATCCCCAGACTCAGGTTTTAAAGTGAGGTTATTAGAAGTGAAGTGCCCTGCCATTTCAGAACAATGGGTGAGTGAACCATGGAGAGCTGGAGCTGAACAAATAGCAGTCTTTTTTTCCTTCTTCTTTTTGGCTTAAACCAGAACAAAAAGTAAATCCTAATTCAAAGTTTTGAGRGATTTGTACTGGAACTGAAACTAAACCAGTTGCAGTCACCACTGAACTCAAACTGGCCCAGGATAAATGGGTTTGTTATGTGGGACCCAGAGCTCAGAGGCTGAAGAACAAGAATGTGGTCCCAACATGAGTTTATGAACTCAATGATGTCCTGGTCATTCTCATCTGTATAATAGATTTCCTTTGGCCCCTTTTTCTATCCATTTAATGTAATRCCCTTTTGGTTTATGCAGAATTTTCCCAGGTGATCTGTATAATAAACACATAAAAATAATAGACAATTTACAGAATAACTTTCTTCCTGCTGCACTTYCCAGAGAAGCTAGCACTAGCTGAAATTACCCTACCCATAAAGATTTTATTTTATACCCTCTATCAGACTAGAAATAACATTATGGAATCTGGCTCAGAAAACATGAACATTTAGAAGTTGATTCTGCCCCTTTTGAGCCTTGGCAGCACAAGGTATCATTCAGGGAARCCTGGAGTGAAAGAAAACCCAAATGTATGGAAGCTGCCTACAGTCAGCTGAAAAAGCCCTGCACAGCCTTCCCTTGGACCTCCCTGGAAATGAGTGGAAAAGTGGGGGAAGAGTGAGAAGAATCACACCAAGAGTTCCAGGACAATTTAAGCTGGTTTCAGGCCCAATTTCTATCCTGAAATACTTTCTTCATGCTGTAATTTAGCCAGATACTTTGTAAGAACAAGAAGCAGAACATGAAATCCAAAAAATATACATAATCTTTTATGTGGGCAAATCCTCTAAAGCATTTTTCCAATAAGTTATTTAGAAAAATGCATTTTTGCATTGTCATAAAGCTTTATTTTTAGTCTTTCTRCCCCTCCTTTTTATATGGGAATGTTTATCAGCATCATTCCTCCTGGACTGCCTCTGAAGGGATATAATGTATTCTGATTGCATAGTGACTATTCATCTATAATGCTGTTGAGTCAGTTGCAGGAATATTTGAACATTTGGTAGTTTAACCTTGAAATAAATGGAGGAGGAATGTCTTTTCACCACACCCAAATGTGTTCCTGACTAATAATCATTTTTTTTTACTTCCATTCCCCTGTGATTATTACAATTCCATTTTTACAGCAGAAAATCTCTCTCTTTAAAATATTTTTCCAGTTTCTAAAAATAAATGACCCCACCATCAAGCTCAATATGCACTCATTTTGTGGGGGTGTTTGCAGGGGKGTGTGTGTGTGTAAATGCATTTTCTTCCTGAAATTTTATCTCAAAATTAGGCTGAAAATCTGTGCTTTGGTTCCAGGCAGGAATGCAGCTGCCTCTTTCCTAAGGGAAAACATGGAACATGAAATTAAAAAGGTACAAGGTCAACAAGGCCAAGGCAGCACTTCTCATTATAACATATCCTTATTGTTACACATCTTTATTGTTAATTTACTGATTCCTACACAACAATCTTTCTGGACTCAGCTTAGTAGGCTATAATCTAAAGCTTTTTCAATATACAATAAACAAACATTGCTGATAACTTTCTTTTTTTTTTTTTTTTTTTTTTTTTTTTTTTTTTTTTTTTTTTTTTTTTTTTTTTTTTTTTTTTTTTTTTTTTTTTTTTTTTTTGGTAATTTGCTGTATAAAAAGATTTACCAAGGAATCTGAAAAAAGCCTGCAACCTTTGTCAACTGGCAAACAAAAGTCTTGTTATGATAATGATATATACCATGCAGAATGTTTACATTTTTCTCTGGAATATTAGGCATTTAGCATTAATTCAACAAACTACAGTGGGCCCATAAAACTGCAAAGTTAGAGGGTCTACAGTTGCTAAAAATGGGAACTCATTAAATTAATGTAATAATAGGTAATAAAAGCTTTTATGCATTKCACTCTATAAAAATAATAGTCCTAATTAACGAATAATGAAATATTCTGGAAAAAAAGAGTTCAGTCAGATGATACAAGAAGTGTTCTTTTTTTTTTATAATTCTGGACAAGTTCTGACAAGATTGGTTTTATTTACCTTGTTTACCATAATATTTCTTCAAATGTGCTCCARAATCTTTAGACTTATCAGTGTTGATCTCCAGGATCATGAATAAAATTGATKAAATTAGGTTTTTAAGTCATTTAATTATATTAAATTTAAATATATATGTGTGTGTATATGTATCTACAAAGGTTTAGTTATAAAAATATAATTAATTAGAATGGAGTAAATTATTTTGAAAATTGACATAATTATGTCAAATTTTGCACTTTCTCAGACTTAAACTGTCTCTGCCCCACTAGCATCTGTTTTATTTGTTTTCCCTGCAGGTGTCACTGAATGTTTCAGTATGGTTTTGTATTCTGACACTGATTTTTCCAGAGTGCTTTTCTCATTGGTGTCTGGTAAATCTAGCAGCCAGCAAGGTGATTGCCTTGTAGGTTGGGTTGATTGCTTTCCTTCAAAATGGTAMACTGTTTTTAGGTTTCTTATAGTTTTTGACATTTCACACTGTTCTGAAGTGCTTGCTCACCAAGTGCTGAAAATTTGCCAGGTACATGTATTTTTTTTTTTTTTTAATAAAAATTTTATACTTAGAAAGTAGATGTGGAATGGCACTATCACAGGGGAAGGAGAGTTTACTACTATAAGCAGGATGGCTTTGAGGTAAAGTAATAAAATTATGCAGAACCATAAATAATTCATAAGAAAATAATATAAGACAATAAAATAACTTGTAATGATTTGCAATAACTCTTCCTTAGAAAGTCTGTAAAAAATTATGAGAAGAATTATTCAAATGGAAGAAAAAAAAAACAAAAAAAACCCTGAGTATTTAGGAAGCTGVTACAAAGCAAAAATTGTCCTGCCTACCGTACAAAATAGATCAAAGCCCATAATGAGCATAAAATCTGGACAGTTGCCTGTGAGGAGTCAAATATTTTAATGATTCTTGACAAACAATAGGGCCTGAATACTATTGTATATAATAAAAAATATTCCTAAGACTGGCAAGAAAAAGACATGATTTTTTATCCTTCTGAGTATACAACATTCCCATTTATTGCTGCAAAAAGCCAACTAAAAGCATCAAGGAAGATGAAGAGGAAATGAGATGAGATGAGATGAGATGAGATGATGGATAAACAATTTATTTAACAATACAATGTACTGCTTCAGGTTTTGATCCCGTGTGTCTGTTAAATTCTCATTAGCATATGCTAATAAACATTTCTTGTCAGTTCTCAAAATCGTTCTTACAGGGCTTTCAAATRCAGTCAAAAGTTGATGCTGCAAATCCTCCCACTTGTTGCTCCCTGTTCCAATGTTTTGGCAGAATCCATGACTCTTTCACYGGATCAGTTTTCAAAGCACTGCCTAAGGTACTAAACCTGTTTTTCACCAGTTTCACATGTCACATCTGCCACAGCAAAGCAAAGACTGTTTAACTACATTTCTCAAAAGCAGTGATCTGTTCTCTCCCCTCTGCCACCTTCTTAATACATTTTTATTTTCTTTTTTACAAGTGCAGCAAAGGTCATTGTACTTTCTCAGTAGGCTGCAGGCAGCTTACAAGAAAATTAGTGTTTTAAAGGTGGTGTCTTAGTGTCTCTGAAAACTGACAAGAGGGCAAGAGAGTGGAATTTAGATCTGAGACCTGAGAGCACAGTATCTCATATGCAGAGAGGCTTTGATTTGGGTAATAAATGAACGCCCAACAAGAATCCTCAGACAAGAGTCCTCAGACAATTCAGGCAGAGATTTCAAAGGCGTCCCTCAACCTCCTCCTCTAACCCTTGATCACACACTAAAGCATCTTCCTTTTCCTCAGCAAAAGTCTGCACCAAGTGCTATTTGACAGATCCTTAACAGAACTATGTAGTAAAATTGTGTTATAAAGCCACTTTATTCTACCCTTCAGATAAACAGAAAATGGGTCTGTACAGTAAGCTCATTTCTACATTTTGTGGGACCCAGTTGGCTGTGTAAGGCCTTTATTCAGAGCAAGACATGAACCAAAACTTCAGATGTAGGTGTACAAATTGCATGGCTTCATGYTCCCAAAGGAGGTAAATTCTGTCCTAATTTGGCTTAGAGTGTTTAGTGACAGCATCACTGCACAGAGGGAAAATACACACGATGCTCCAGCAGGAAAACAAAGCCAGATTTACTCTGCCACTAAAACAGAGCTCTCACACCTTGAGGAGAGTAAGAGGACAAGACCTGGCAAATCCTCAGGAATTAAAAGAGRTGCAGGGGATGTTCTGCAGCTCTTCTCCTGCAAGGGGCCAGGGCTCCTCATCACAGTGCTGCAGCATGTGGTCCAGGATGCAAAGGCCAAAAAAAAGAAGTTCAGCTGTTTCATTATTCCTGCCACTTACTATTTGTACATTGTATAAATGTATATTTTTATAAATGCAATACAATTCAAATTAAATCCAGAATAAAAATTTACTGCAGGAGAATCATGTTAATGTAAACCTATGCAAAAGTATAACTTCGTATAAATTCAACATAGTTATATTTACAAAAACGCATTACATATTTGTATTTAGAAAAAGCAAATGTATGCATACAAATAGATATATGCTCATCTTGAAATGACTGAAAGTTCAGAATTATGTTTCCTGTAGAATTTAAAAAACAATACTCCAAGGGGCACTCACTTAATTATCTGTATTTGAGGTATTTCACTGTATTAGATGCGGCCATGACTGAACCATTTCGTGTCAGGTTTGTTCATTTGAGGAGACAGRATTAAAACTAAAATATTCCTGATTYATGTATGCAGTCTGATTTGCTATATTTTCCATGCCTTTTGTTTACCACTTGCATTAATATTATTGGAGTAAAAGGGAGCATTTCATGAAGCTATTTTCTTTTTTTTTCACTATAGAAAATTCATACACTATTTTTTGTAATTTAAACATAAAGTTTTATTTCAAAATAGGAAATTACTGTATACAAAAATAAATATGCTTTTTAAAAAAAAWAATTCCYTTTTGGTTTGCTTATTTTTCTGAAACAAACCATGAAGCCTGTCTCCTAATATTTCAAGTGGAAGGAAAATGCAGACTTCCATGAAATTTAGTGTTCCACTGAAGTACAGGAAACAGCAGTCACAAAATGCTSCCTGGAAAAAAAATTGAATTCCCTTGTGACATATTGCACTGCTTGAGGAGAAACCCTGTATTGGTTTAAGACCTGACAAAAAAATATCACAAATTTCCTCTGAGTACAGTGATTGCATTTAACAGGTTGCCCTTCATACCTTTTGTATTTCTGATGGCAGCTGCAAATCTTCTTTGACTTACTGGAATATGCTTAATATTACAGGAGAAATATATGCAACACAGGGAACTGCTGGCTTTATGCATAACTTTCAAAACAAAAGAGTTCTCGAAAGGATTTTGGTTTAGGGTGTTTCTTTTTTACTTCTCCTAGGCCAGATGGACCATAATGTTATAGGATTATTGAAGTATCAGCTGCAAGGAGTGTCCAGGGCACACACTCTGAGAAGGAAAGAGGAAAAGGGAAGGGCTGTAGTGGATTAATCCTGGCTGGATTCCAGGCAGCCACCAAAGCCTCCCWATCACTSCCTTCCACAGCTGGACTGRGKASAGAAAATATAAAGACTTCATGGGTTGAGGTAAAGACCAGGAGACATCACTCATAAAATACCATCACAGGCAAAACCAGGCCAGAATTAGAGATATTAATTTAATTTATTACTAACAAATTCGGAGCAGGATAATGAAAAGCAGGATAATTAAAAGATCTTTAAAAGACCTTTCCCCCACCTCTCCCTTCTTCCCTGGTCTAGCCCCTTCCCCAGCAGTGCAGGAAGACAGGGAATGGAGGTTGTGGTCAGTTATTCCTGCCGCAGCTCAAGGAGAGGAGTCCTTCCCAATTCAGTGTGGGATCCCTCCCACAGGAGACAATTCTCCATGAACTTCTCCAGTGTGAGTCAATCTCACAGGCAATCGTTCTCCACAGACTGCTCCAATATGGGTCACTCTTCATGGGGTCAGTCCTTGAGGCACAGCCGGCTTTAGCATGGATCTCCCACAGGGTCACAGGCATTGCCATCAATCCTGCTCCAGCATGGGCTCCTCTGTCCATGGGTGTGCAGGTCCCTGCCAGGAGCCTGTTCCAGCAGGGCCTCCCCTGGACTCAGGCATCCCTCTCCCCCAGTGTGGGTCTCCTCCATGGCTGCAGGTAGATCTCTGCATCCCCATGCCCTCACGGGCTGCAGGGTGTAAGAGACCGTACAGAAGACCTTTGACTGTCTCACAATCGTTGACATGGACTGAGACTGAACACCCCCAAAAAAAGAACCCCAAGGGGAAGAAAGGGGGACTTTTGCTCAAAGGAGTCCGAGCCAGATCAAGGTGGGATGACTGCCAAGTTTCCAGCTCCCAGGCTGGTGAGTACAACGTGTAAACCATGGATGGCTGCGCTGCTCCTGATGTGGAGACGGAAAGAGAGCGGCACAACCCCATACTGCACACCTCATGAAACAATGGACATTCTTTCCCCACCGCTCAGCCGATTTTCCATACTTCACAAGTTTCCATACTTCTCAACCCCCTGGCCTGCTGCCACCCGCTTTCAAATGGACTATGAGAAGTCTCTCTGAAAAGACCCTGACGGGATCCCCCCCGACGGACGCTGGCGAACCCATGGAATCCTGACCTTGAAAGGACTCGTCAGAGTCGTTGGGTAGCTATAAAATCCACTCTCTCTCTCTCTCTCTCTCACTTTCTCTCTCTCACCCTCTTCTATCTCAAAAATCCAATAAAATTGTTCATGATTATTTAAAATATATATACTTGCCCCCTYGTTTCTTTTGCACTCTGAGATTCTGATAACGAACCCCTCACGACTCCCGCTTGGGTTAAGCGGATCGCGACACAGGGGAACCTCAGCTCCGGTGTCTGGAGCACCTCCTGCCCCTCCCACACTGACCTTGGTGTCAGAGTTCCTCTCACATGTTCTCATCCTGCCCTTCTCTGCCCGCAATTACACCCACACAATAACTTTTTCCCTTTTTCTCCAGTCTGTTATCACAGAGGTGTTATCACCATCTCTAAGTGGCCCAGTTTGGCCAGCAGAAGATCCATCCTGGAGCCATCTGGCCTTGGCTCTGCCGGACACAGAGGAAGCTTTTGGCATCTTCTCACAGAAGGCACCCCTGTAAACCCTCCTTTATCAAATCTGGCCATTCAAACATAGTACAGGGGCAAAACCTTTCTTCCCAAGCATAAAAAAATACCAAAAGGAACTTTAATTTTCCTTTTTCTTGGTATAGCCTCAAAATCAGAGTCAAGGGAGGGAAATAGTCCCCATGACCAATGAGTACATTAAATGTTGGCTTTTCCAGAAAAGATTTAGCAAAGCATTAACCCAGCCAGCTAACAGCAGGTCTGGTTGTGTTTGGTTTTCCCCACCAGTGTCAGGAGAGAATCCAGGCTCCAGAAGAGACACAAATCCTGCTTGTGGCAGCAGGTGGGACACAGCAAGGTCAAAGACCAAGCCTACATGGGAGCAGACAAACACAGGAGTACCTCACTCTACTGAAGACCTATTACTCACACTATAAGGCTAAAAGATATTTTAGTGTGAATTAATTCTTGCCTAGTCCCCTGAAGTGCATGCCCACAGGCAGCTGAATCACCTCCCAGGTTAGTTTTCATCTGAAAGGAAACCACTCCTGCTCTTCAAGGCCTTTCCACAGCAAGAGCCAAGGTATGGTAAATGGGAGTGACTGGAAAATTCCCTTTCTAAGGGAAATTCCCTTTCCAAGCTCCYAATCCAAGTGATGCTGCTAAGGATGGCTACTCTTACACTCTGTGAAGGNGAGTCAATCTCACAGGCAATCGTTCTCCACAGACTGCTCCAATATGGGTCACTCTTCATGGGGTCAGTCCTTGAGGCACAGCCGGCTTTAGCATGGATCTCCCACAGGGTCACAGGCATTGCCATCAATCCTGCTCCAGCATGGGCTCCTCTGTCCATGGGTGTGCAGGTCCCTGCCAGGAGCCTGTTCCAGCAGGGCCTCCCCTGGACTCAGGCATCCCTCTCCCCCAGTGTGGGTCTCCTCCATGGCTGCAGGTGGATCTCTGCATCCCGGTGCCCTCACGGGCTGCAGGGTGTAAGAGACCGTACAGAAGACCTTTGACTGTCTCACAATCGTTGACATGGACTGAGACTGAACACCCCCAAAAAAAGAACCCCAAGGGGAAGAAAGGGGGACTTTTGCTCAAAGGAGTCCGAGCCAGATCAAGGTGGGATGACTGCCAAGTTTCCAGCTCCCAGGCTGGTGAGTACAACGTGTAAACCATGGATGGCTGCGCTGCTCCTGATGTGGAGACGGAAAGAGAGCGGCACAACCCCATACTGCACACCTCATGAAACAATGGACATTCTTTCCCCACCGCTCAGCCGATTTTCCATACTTCACAAGTTTCCATACTTCTCAACCCCCTGGCCTGCTGCCACCCGCTTTCAAATGGACTATGAGAAGTCTCTCTGAAAAGACCCTGACGGGATCCCCCCCGACGGACGCTGGCGAACCCATGGAATCCTGACCTTGAAAGGACTCGTCAGAGTCGTTGGGTAGCTATAAAATCCACTCTCTCTCTCTCTCTCTCTCACTTTCTCTCTCTCACCCTCTTCTATCTCAAAAATCCAATAAAATTGTTCATGATTATTTAAAATATATATACTTGCCCCCTTGTTTCTTTTGCACTCTGAGATTCTGATAACGAACCCCTCACGACTCCCGCTTGGGTTAAGCGGATCGCGACACAGGGGAACCTCAGCTCCGGTGTCTGGAGCACCTCCTGCCCCTCCCACACTGACCTTGGTGTCAGAGTTCCTCTCACATGTTCTCATCCTGCCCTTCTCTGCCCGCAATTACACCCACACAATAACTTTTTCCCTTTTTCTCCAGTCTGTTATCACAGAGGTGTTATCACCATCTCTAAGTGGCCCAGTTTGGCCAGCAGAAGATCCATCCTGGAGCCATCTGGCCTTGGCTCTGCCGGACACAGAGGAAGCTTTTGGCATCTTCTCACAGAAGGCACCCCTGTAAACCCTCCTTTATCAAATCTGGCCATTCAAACATAGTACAGGGGCAAAACCTTTCTTCCCAAGCATAAAAAAATACCAAAAGGAACTTTAATTTTCCTTTTTCTTGGTATAGCCTCAAAATCAGAGTCAAGGGAGGGAAATAGTCCCCATGACCAAGGAGTACATTAAATGTTGGCTTTTCCAAAAAAGGTTTAGCAAAGCATTAACCCAGCCAGGTAACAGCAGGTCTGGTTGTGTTTGGTTTTCCCCACCAGTGTCAGGAGAGAATCCAGGCTCCAGAAGAGACACAAATCCTGCTTGTGGCAGCAGGTGGGACACAGCAAGGTCAAAGACCAAGCCTACATGGGAGCAGACAAACACAGGAGTACCTCACTCTACTGAAGACCTATTACTCACACTATAAGGCTAAAAGATATTTTAGTGTGAATTAATTCTTGCCTAGTCCCCTGAAGTGCATGCCCACAGGCAGCTGAATCACCTCCCAGGTTAGTTTTCATCTGAAAGGAAACCACTCCTGCTCTTCAAGGCCTTTCCACAGCAAGAGCCAAGGTATGGTAAATGGGAGTGACTGGAAAATTCCCTTTCTAAGGGAAATTCCCTTTCCAAGCTCCCAATCCAAGTGATGCTGCTAAGGATGGCTACTCTTACACTCTGTGAAGGTACAGAACCACTTAGAAAAACCCATATTTAAAAAAATAGGACTGCACATCCTACACTGTATTGAGAGAAGTAGACTTTCCTTTTTTTTTTTTTTTTTTTTTTTTTTTTGCATAGCAAAATTACTTGTTTCTTGAAATATCACTTCAGAAACTGCAGATATTTTAAACTAGTCTGAGCATGGTTTGGGGGTGGACTTTGTTTGGGTAGGACATATTTATATTTTTTAATATAAATCTGAATTCCACCTATCCAATTTAATTCTCCTTTAGGCMTAAAAAATACAGGCACTCTGAGTGAAATATTTGTGTCTATGTGTTCCCTGACTCAAGTCAATTCTGTTGGTTCCAACTTTATCATTACAACTCTTTAAAAAGTAATTTTAAGAACATAACCTAAAAGGGAGGTCCTGATTTTTTTTTCCATTGTTGATTTTTAAATTAGAAAACTTGGAAGAAAAGAAAACAATATAAAGGAAAACAGGAATAGAATAATATGTGCTTATGTATGTAATCACAAAAGTTTTAACACTATAGTCGTTATCTTCTTATATTGAATTTTGAAAGAAATTAATTTTACACAAGTTACAATACTGAAGGGAAAACAATATGAGCTTTCAAGAACTTATATTTTTGTTGTGAATTAATATAAATTAAACAGAAGAAACKATTTTATTGAAATAGCAGCTGAAGCAGTAGTGCATAAAATTAATATGCATCAAATGACAGGAAGGAGATGATCTGTTGATAGGTTTATCCATAAAGTTTGTATGCATAATTCAAATGATGTTTAGCAATTCATATATCTCAGTTATAGCCTATTTTTATTGCCAAGTCACAGACTGTGTTTGTTCAAATAATAATATAACTTTTTTTCATGGCAAAGTTTAAACAATTCAGATGTCAAGTATTTGATCTACCTGTGAGTGCTTTAGAAATGGAAGACAGGGCTGGGGGGAAATAAATATCGCAAAGGTTTTACCAAATACAGAGACAAC
>NW_026623478.1:1014547-1029914 GCF_030028575.1 Malurus melanocephalus
CATGGAAAAGGCTGAGATATAGAACATTAGTATGTGGTATAGAAAGAGTTTATATTTAGTAATTGAGAAAGAGTCAGACATATTCTGCTGACATATTTGCATTTGATATCCAGATAGGGGCAATTTTTTTTTCTTAATACAATAAAATCTCGAGCTTTAGTCCTTTCAGTGTAAGATTAATACCATGGGTAATACCACGGGCACAGAGTGAATCTGGCCTTTGAGCCAGCAGCAGAAATGGCACAGCAGTGTAGCAGTGACAGAYATCACAGACTGATGTGTTCCCATTATACATCTGAGAACATGGATTCATCAACAAGGGAGATAAAGTAGGAAAGGAAGAGTCATGCATCGGATTATTACACCGTTCTGTTGTTCTCTGCTAGCTGGGCCAGGAGGTTCACTGAAATTAGGTGTGTGTAGAATTTAGATTTCACTAGCAATTTTTTTTGTTTTCAGAAATCACCTAGGYAGTTGAATAGAAAACAGCACTGTCAGATGGACTTTGAGGAGTCAGTATAAAGGTGGTTATTATTATTTATTTATTTATGTGTCATGGGAAACTTTATCAGCACAGGTTTAAAAAAAAAAAACAACAATTTCTCTTAGTCTGGGACTCTGAAGAGTCTCTTCCAAGTTCAGAATGCCTGGGAGAAGCCAAGGTAAGTTAATACATATTGTCTAACTGAAGAGTTATTAGCCAGGTGAAATATCCAATGAAACTATTTTCCAAGTGTGTCCAAAGATTTCACCTGCTATTAGCAAAAGGAAAATGTGATGATAAAACTATATAAAATACGGAAAATTGATTCCACAGAGAATTTAAAATTTRTCTTTGTTTTGATTTTAAATCAAAYACAGAATTTTTTTACACATTTTGCWAAAGGAGCTCGTTTAGGGGAAGAWGAGAAAAATGCTGTCTGACAACCAAAACTACATCTTGCTACTTTATACTGATGCTATCAAAGCTCAAATGTAAAGCTACAAACAAAGTGAGACAAGCAATTTGAAAAAAAAAAAAATGCATCTCATTTCAGTGCTTTTAAGAAGGATGTTTGACTGGAAGAAAATTAATAAATTTCCTTTCAAATAAAGTTGATACCAAATGCACACAACCCCTGAAGCTTTAATATTGATAGAATCACACACTMGCAGAGGATTAAGCTGTTCTGACTGAGAAGCTGCATCTAAAGAAAGGTAGCCACCAGGGCCCACATATTAGGGAAGAAACCAAGAGTCTCAGTTGAGCCACATGCCTGTGCTGCCTATAGAAGCAGAAGATTTCACAGAGCTGGATTGCTGSATGGGCCCCATGGAGACATTGGACTGTGTAGCCCTGAAAACTACTTTTTTTTTATATATTCTCCCTCTCTAGAGTCAGGGAATGTTCTATATAGTACTCCAAATTAGGAGTAAAAGAAAAAAAAAAAAAGATTAAACTTATTTAGAATTCTTTTTGGACACTTTTAGTCACTTGGAATGAGATCTTAGTTATGCTGAATTTGCAGGGAGGCTCGATGATGGTTTTTAAATATCCATGATTTCTTTCAGCTGTCAGTGCCTATTTCAGCATTGCAAACTTGCATTTAGCCTTCTTAGTCATTCARATTCTCCCCTACCGACTAGAAGAGAATGATTTAATATTGTGAGGATAAGATTGGAGATCCCAGAGTGTTATTTTTTTTTCTTTGATTACGTGATCTCATTTTCTTGCGATTCTATCCCTTTGTCCTCTTCTATTTGATTTTCTTGCCGAGAATCCATTGTAATAAAGTGCCATGTTCAATGAAGTCGCAGYGAGCAATTTAAATAATAGCAGGTGTAGATGTGTAGGAATTTTGATTGCAATGCACTGCTGTGAAGAWCTCATGCATTTATAGTGCAGCGTATTTCTGAACCCATTATGGCAATAAGCCAATCAGCTCCAGTGTGCCAGGGGCAGTGCTGCAAATGTATAGAGTTGATGGAATTCATTTCAGTCACTTATTCTCGAGGTAGGATTAGAGGAAATTTTGATCAGTTCATGCGTCTCCGATTTGGCCAGCAGCTTTGAGCTCTGGCTGCAGCAGAGCTCTCAAGCTGAGCACAGATGGGGCTGGATAGTATCTGGGTGAGAAGCTTCCAAAAAAAAATCGAAACACTGCAGTGTGTAGGTGTTGGTAACTCACTAGGCAGCATGCTTCCCTGGGGCCTGCTCCTTACACCCCTTCCTTTCACCATGCTGGAAAATGCTGGCTTGTTAGAGGTATTTMCTTTGCAGATAAGAGTTAAGATCAAGTTCCTTATCAGTTAAAAATCCTATTATATGTTCTCCATTTCTAGCCTTGATATTGTGCCTAGCTTCCAGCTCTAGCAATTCCTTTACATTCTGTCTGCTTTTTCCCATTTCATCTTCAAAAGGAGTGAGGTTAGGACTGCTGACAATATAAAACAGCCATGACTGCATTTTGCAGAGAATGAGTTGAGGCTATCTGTGTTTGAAGAAAAGGGAGTTTGTTCYGGGTACTAGTCACAACCTACAGCAAAAACCCAGTTTTATACACATCTSTTGAGAAACTCTTTAACTTTAGGACTGTTACTTTGATAGTATAATCTCCATAATCTCTTCAAATTATCCCTTATCTTGCAGTTCAAGTCAAGCTTTATTTTTCATACTACAGATTGAGTTGTGCTAGAAGAATTAGGTTAAAAGTTCAAGCACTGCAGCTGGGGAACACTTTGAGCATGTTATGAGGGTAAACATAACATGACTTACAGCTTATGTACTCTCTGCAGCACTTGCTCACACGCTGGACACAACAGTGAACAAGAATTTATATGGAATGGTCTGGGTCAGAGTACAAAAGACCATTTTTTCAGGTGCTTAATGTCATTTCTTACCCCTTGGTTTTAACACTACTTTGCAATCCAGGGTAGACGTCTCTCAGATCCACTGCTAACACATTTGCCACTTAGGAAGCTCTGTTAAACTCTTCAAACATGAAGGAGGTTTTTACTGAGATCTCTCACACAACTGTGYGAGGAARMKGGGGAGTGAGTTTGGTGCTCAGAARTTCTGCTGAAACACCGCTGGGGACAGGCGGTGGGCGAAGTGGCACCGTGGCTGTGTGAAATGTCACTCATGCCATGGGCCAAGTTCTGCTCAAGCTGCTTCCTCAGCCTGTAGAAAAATCAGTGAAGTTGCATGAATGTGCAGCAATCAAGAGCTCATCTCAGCCTGAATTTGCTAAGCTAATGGCATTAGTTTGTAATTACACAGTGGCTCGTTGGCTTTTTCCTGATTCACATTGTTTACAGATAAAATGTGTTGGTCAAGGTATAATGGAGGGAGTAAGGGTGCCACTGTGAAGTTACATGGAGGAACATTACTTTTATAAAGTGCTTAGGAATCAAAAGCTGCCTTTGCACCCATTGACACATCATCATCACATCTCCTCAGTAACCCGCCCCCAAAACTAACAAATGCAGACAGGATGATAGCTGATGTAATTTTGGTGAAAATATCTGTGATCTACCAAAATTTAGTSAAGAGATATTATCATCCTGAACTTCTTCAAAGAAATACAGAAAAAAAAAACCTATTTTCTGTAGTGGTGGAAGTGCATTTTGAAAGATGGGAGACAAAACAGCCTAACATGTAAATTATATCTGTGGTAAAATGGCCCTAGCTATCATATATTACTAAAAAAAAAAAAAAAGCACATGGGATATCTCAGAAGGCAGGAACTTAGGATCTCTTTTATTCTCTTACTGTTTTTCCAATCTTACTGAATTTTTTGTCCCTGTAGTTACAAGACAGAATGAATGTGTTAAATTATCTGATGAAAGCTCACCTGCACAACCAAAGTGGCTCAGAGGGATAAGGGAGCATAGAAACCCCAAATAACGCCCTGTCCAGCCAGTTCCAGGCCCACCCCTGTAGCCAAAAGCCCAGAGCAGTCAGAGGAACAACATCAGGCTTGGGGGAATCACAATTCAAGCCTCAAAGGGAAGGGAATCCTGTCTGAGCCTTGCCCCAGTGTCCAGGTGTGAAACCTGCCACCATGAGTCACTGGGAGCAACTCTGAATTATCTTTTGGACTACGGATGGCTCCCATCTAGGAGCAGAACTCATCATGGAGTGCAGGGAAAGGACATTTCAAGATTGTATAGGATTTTCTGTGGGATTCTTAAGGGAGGATTGAAAGCTGAGAAAAAGGAAAGGATTTGGGGAGTTTGGGGAAGAACAAATTGGGGGTAAAGGAGCAAAAGGAGCTGGGGACACTGAGCAGCCTTGCTGGATCCCACTGGTGTCTGTCCATGGACTCCCAATGATGGTCTGCTGTCCTGCCCAGCCAGAGAGGGAAGCAGGACAGGGCTTTTGGTGCTGCCCATGTTTTGGGAATTCTCTGGGTGTCAGTGCATCTGCCAGACATCTGTGCATGTCCCCTGTGCCTGCTGGGAATAATTTTTCCACTTCATTATCAGCTGGACCTGGGGACACAGAGTGGCAGCAGCCTTGCCTTCCTCAARCTGTCAGATCCAGCATGATATATACTTTATCATTATATATTTTGGAATTTCCAATTCCAAATACCTCCAACAGAATGAACACCAGTTTTTAACAAGTCTGAGCAGGTCTGCTGCTTAGCTTCCTGAGCACAGTCCTTTCCTTTGACAGGACAGATTTATTTCACTTGTCAGAAGCAATGTCTACCCTGAGAGTCCACTGGCCACCATGATAGCCATGAGAATCACACTCAGTGTTGGAGAATTGCACTCAGTGCTGGCAGCCATAGTGTGCAGATTTAAAACTCCCCTTTAAAAGCACTCAAATATATTAATACATCTCAATACACCCTGCCACTTAAGTGTTAGATCATGAAATGTCAGACAGTTGAGTTATAAATGGAAGAAAAAATTCATGTTACAAAGCCTGATTTTCAAAATTCCACATCTAAGAAGTGATTGCTCTTCTAAATTAATAATTAGGCACATTAATGAGGACTTGCTTAGGTACACAAAATTTATGTGTATGCATGTGYCTGTGAGAGTACTGGAAAGTGTTCAACAGGAATAGAACAAATATTCATATGCAATGTATTTAGAAGGAGAAAACTATTAAAATTAAGACAAAAATAATCAAGATTTTTTAAAAAATCAGATTTTAAGGAAAACTGAAAAATGCCACAGAACAAAATAGCTAAAATACTTTTATGAAGCAGCACTGTAAGTTACAGAAGATTATTTATATTCACTCTGCAGATTACTGAAAAAAAATCCATAGATGTTACCTTAATTGGCTATTCCAGTCTCGAGAGAGAGAGAAAATAAGCCTGTTATTGAAAAGTACATGAGCAAGAAAGAAAGCTTTTGGTAATGCCAGCGTGGATCCCAATCGTTCTTTCACAGGCTTAAGGTGAATATTGATTCGTGTAATTTCCTTGCCTTTTGGGCTGTCTTTTTTCACATTTCTCTAAGGAAGTTTCAAAACAGTCTTCAGTTGGGGTTTTTTTCTTCTCATTTCTTAGTATGCATATGAACAGCATCTGCTTTCTTCCCCAGCAATAGCAATGATACRTTTCTACTGCCTCAGTTCTAACCAGTTTAATGTGCTGAGCAGCACAGTGTTGCACSATAACAGCAATTCTGCAGAGCAAAATGTTGATGGAAATGGCAGGCTGCTGTTAGAGGCAGTGATGGGGTTTTGGGAAGCCCAGATTCTCTGTGAAAGGAGTCGGTGAGGGTCTCTGGGAAAATATGGAGCAGCAACATCTGTGTTTCACTAAGCTTTCCTGAGARAAAATGTTCTGGATGTGTTTTATTACAGGCTTTTGATGAAACTGAGATGGCACCACTGAATGCTTCCAAGATTAGAAATGTTAACATTTCCTTCACCACATTTGGGAACTGCTTTTGACAGAGTATGGCATAGCAGACACAGGGAGACCTGCTGTGTAGCAGATTTTGCCAGGCTCTATAGCAGCCATCATATGCTCCTTTAATCTTTCTGMCTTCTTTTTATTTTACTTCATTCTTCCTCCTCTCCAGCAAAATTCCTGATGTGTAAGAGCCTGTGCTGTTTGTGAATTAAAAAGTCTGCAGAAATGGTAGTGTTTCACTTTTTTATGTAAAGCATCCTTCTTTGGGCATGTTGCAAACAAGATTAGCTGTTTCCCTTTCATATTCTCTGCATATTAATTCTAGAGGAACTGCTATGTTACACAAACACTTGGTTCCTTTTCCTTTCTATTGTTTAAGATAATTTAAATAATTAAATTTAAATCCACTCTAATGTGGAATCYATTTGTCTCAAGAAAACATAATAATGGTCATTGAGACAAGAGCTTATGCTGATGATGCAATGAAYTGCATTTCATAGATTCAGGGCAATTAGGCACTGAAAACTCCCCATCCACCAAGCTCATCCACCCACGCTGACAGTTTAAGAACAGTCCCTCTAGGGAGTTTCTAAGTRTTTTGAGCAGTCTTATTTTTAAATTTCACAAATGTCAATTTGTTTTTATGTCAATTATTTTTAAATTTCACACCTTGAAAAAAGAAAATCCAAGAGATATTTCAACTATAACTTCATATAACATCAAACACTACAACCATGAGGATGCATACAATTTGTATCTATGCAGAATGTTTAGAAATGAAGCTGAAAAATATGTTTTAACTGTGGTTATTGACTAYTGGAAAGTGCTACAGTGATATAAAAGAAGTATGTCTAAAAATGTCTATAAAGGGTTTGTTGTGCTATTTAAAAAATGATGACAAGATAGTATAAATGAATCATAGAGAACTATAATTAATAACTTGTMTTTTTTTCTGTGAGTTGCAGTTCAGGTAAGATGTTGGCCAAATGACCATGTTGAGGCTGTAAGAGGTCTAGGGAACATAGGTGGCTGAAAGAATCTGTCCAAGTAACTCCACAAAATGTAAAATTAACAGCCTTTAAATATCCGAGGGTCTACACAAAGTTTGTCTGCGTGGCTGGTGAATAAGTTAAGAAAAAGGGAGATTAAGCTACAATATAGAAGGGTCAGCTCAGATGCCTGGAAAACTTTAAAATTTTAAGGGTAGTGACACAAAAATAGAGYGAATGGAGGTGTCATAGAGTCCCCATCACTAAAATGTTTAAAGACAGATTAGACAAGCTCGTGCCATGTATGACATGGTGTACAATTCATCCTGTCAGGACAGGAGGATGGATTAGATGAGCACATGAAATCCCTTCCAGCCATATGACTATGTACAAGAACAGAATATACACCCACCATAATTTATAGCCTGTTTTCAGCTTTACTGCTTCTCTTCATATTTTCTTCTTGTCACCTTTACTGTTCTGTAATAAMATAACTGATGGGAAAAGGGGTTCTTTGCTGAATTACTTCTATGGTTTGTGTTAAGGAAACATTGAGACCATAGCAAGTCCAAGAATGCTGGAGTATTTAGGAGCCAGGCAAAACTAAGTAAGCAGTGCCTCCTTCATGCTATCAGTAATTACTTTGCACTTAAAAGGGCTCTAGTTTTGTCCCATAAACAAGGTAGAAAATACTTTCAAATATTTGTCCCAAGATGCAAGATAGTGACAGGGAGGGGAAGACATGGGTAACACAAATGTGAATTGCTCAGTGCTGAGAAAAGGAGTTGCAACTTCCCCAATTCATCTGGAATAAGCTGAATGAGCTGCTGTGTGTGTGGTTTTCCAGAACAGCCTAACTGGAAGGAGCCACAACTTTCTTTCATCCCACCTATCTGATGTACCTCCTATAAAAAGCAAAGCACTGTGAGGGAGGGAGGAAGAGAACTGAGAGAGGGCACTGAAGGCACCACACAGCTGGGCTGGAGCTTGGATGGGCTTCTGGTCACAGGAGGACACACTTCTAATTGAGCTGGACTCTAAAAGTTTGAACTCATTCTGAGCACAATTTCTGGACAGTGTAACTAATTCCAGCTGATTCCCATTAAATGTCTGAGAGTTCAGCTGTATGATACACCTGCCCTAATTAAAAATATTAACTGGGCTATGATAATTCAATCGGAGCAAATGTCAATGCAAGTTTTCTGTTCACAACTCAAAATCTCAGAAATTATGGAAAAAACTGTTGAGAATCAGTTTAAAGATGGTAACTTCTCGAGTTTTGAGACTTCTTTATCAGAACCTGCTCAGGCATCATTCTTACATCCCTCAGCTTCTGCACAGATTAACACGTCTGGAAATCAGCTACAAATAGCTTACAAATTACAGGGCATAAATGCAATCTCAGCCATTTCATCTTGTTTGGGAAGAGCTGATGTTCCCAGCTCAGATGAGCTCAGATTCCACCTGCAACAGGACTTTGTTCTCTTTACATTKTTCAAGTGACAGTTGTTTGAGAAGCAGGATTTTCACCTAATTATTCTAGACATTATGAACACAACACTGCTCCTCAGCTTTCTGGAAGTTCTTCTAAAATATCTCCTCCAGATCTCATTCTTCAGGACACCAGAGCCCTTGACAAAGAGCAGCCAAGTAGATGGCAGATGCCTGTTAAGTTGCAACTTTCTGAAGAAATAATTATATCTATTCCTACATCTTCCTGACCTGGTAAAGATAGGGTAGGAAAATGGGGAGAAAAGCAACAACAAAAACCAAACAACCAAACCAAACCAAAAACCAAAACAAAACCACAAAACCAACCAAATGAAAAAACACAGTGAAATCCCCTCATTCCAGTGYTGATCATTTGGGTCATTTGGGCCCTATCTGCTCATTTCAGTTTCCAAGAGACAAAATAATCTGGATTCTTTCTTACTTTGAGAAATTGGTTCATTTTCTCCAGCTAATTCTCATTTAAGGATACCAGTTATTATCTGTGTACATAAAACCTGCACCAGCATTCCTGCTCTTAGGGTGAATGTAGTAACAAAATTATACATAGGTCAAAAGTTTCTTTTCTAAAGACCTTTTCTCTAGTCTTACAGGCTTTACTGACTTTTTTTTTGTTATTTCTTTTAACCCTCCCCTGCTAGAAGAAGAGGATGTGAATTGTCCTGCTGGTTTTTACTATGGATGTGTGTATGGATGTGTGCATATGTGAGAAGCTTCACTATGGTCTCAGCTGAGAGAAGCTAATGGTTTGCCAGAAGTGAGGGTGACTCCAAGGTTTAAAAAAAAAAAAACTGTGGTGATTGAGAGCTCAGTGTGTGATTTGAATCCAGCCTTATCCTGCAGAGTAAGAATCCAAGGTGCCACAGTAAAATAGGGGTGCTGGGATCAAATGGAACCTGGAGGTCTCTGTGCCTTTCTGTCCTCTCCAGACACAACCCACATGCCCCAGCTAGACTGGATGTTAAATTTTCAGACAGCTCATTTTCAGTAAGGTAAAATTCACCCCATGTGACAAAACAGTGAGTGATTCTATACCATTAAGGAACAGTCTGAACCTGAAATTAGTGTTATTTCCCTCATATGAAATAGGTAAATGCCATATGTACACACAGAAGGAAAAGGGTCTGTGTATCACCTAAGTTTGCACAGCACTKGTGTGGTTATTTTCCTACATCAGGCACCCTGAGAATATGTAAATAAAGCTGGGCCAATTCATTACTGACACAAGCAGTGAAATTACTCCTCATTTCTATCAACAATGTGATGTATAACAATGTGGATGATTCGTGTATTTGCAAAGAGCTAACAAGTTATAAACCTGTGACCTCACAGTGCTTGTTCATTTGGGAATATTTTTGTCAGAGTTCCTCTGACAGTCTCTATTTGCCTCAGTTATCGAATCTTTCTCATGAACATTTCAGATTTAAAATACATTTCCATAATTTAAAATACATAGTAGGTGTCCAAAGGCAATGAGTGTGTTCAAGTCTCAAGCTGCAACTCCAAATTTAAAAAAAAATTTATATGATATTTGCTTACACTGTTTGGGACTTTTTTCAGTGGATTAAAAACGGATCACTAACTGGCTTTCTGACATTTTATTTTATTTTATTTTTATTAATTGCTATGCATTGCAATGCCTAGAAGGTCCACTGAAGGAATAAGTTCTTTCTGAAAAGAGATGAAAGTGACTGACAATATCATTTCAAGCCAGTCTATGAGGCCAATTCCAAACAAGAAAATTCAAGTTGCAGAATCACACCTTCAATAGGAAAGTTACAACTCATTAGGCATTAACAGTGTTCACAGTCTCTTCACAAGAGCAAAATACTGCAAAGTTTAAAACAAACTGTTGGAAAGATTGCCAAAACAAAGGTTATATATTAAACCTGGAAAAGTAAGATTATAAATAATTGCTATGCTTTTCCTTATCTAAAGGAAGCACTCATACAACTGAAAATGCAAGTTGGTTTTTAAATTATCCTGTCTCAGATCTCTTCAGAGGAAAGGACATTGCAAGGCTGCTCTGCCACATGGTGCTTTGTGATTAGGAGCCAGTGCTGGACTGCTGCTGTGGGAATCCTGACCACCAGCAATGGGAATCTCTTCTGAAGGGGGTGAGAATTGTTCTTTGTACAGCACTGCCTCTGCCTGAGATAYGGTGGAGATTGCAAAATTAAATTGCTTGGGAGGCCGTTCTTAGTTAAAATCCGTCTGACACCCTGGAGGGCTGAAAAAAAAATTGTGCTCCTGGGGAGATTCATGCCYGGAATGACAGGGATAGAAAGCAACCAGAAAAAATGCCAAAAAATCTTCAGAAGCCATGTCTACACTGATGTGAAAGGTAGGCTTTAATGGTGCATTTAGGAACACAAGGACAAATTCTGTGCTGTGTGCGACAGCACAGAGCTCCCAGGACACACAGAGCTCTGCAGGGCTGGAGGCTTCTGCCTCTGCAGGAGTCCTAAACAGAGTACAAAAAGAGCTCTCACACACTGCCTGAGGCTGGGGCAGGGTCTTGATCTCCCCCCTTCTTCTAGTAAAGGCTATATTACCTAAAAGCATCCTTTTAAGGCCACTTTCCTTTCCCCCTGCAGGTTGTCCTAGCCCTGCTGCCCAGGATATCCAAAAGATCCCCCCTTGTGTCCCAGCAGTGGCCAAGGCCATGTTGGCTGTCTGAGCCAGATTTCACCCACCCTCCAAAGGACAGGAAAGGATCCAGAAGAAAAATGGGCTGCAGAGCACCCAGGGACACAGWWCTGGGGCAACTGAGGAGTTTTGCTTAGTTCTGTGAACACCTTACTCTGCCCAAGGCTGAGCAGCTCGCTCCTCACACCTGCACAGTTCTCATTTTAGTCCCTTCTGCAGCAGCAGCAGCAGTGGAGAGAGCAAGCCACCTGTCCCAGCAGGTCACTGAGAATGCCTGTGTCCTCTTCAGTGTCACCTTCTGGGCTTGCTTCTTCCCTGCTCAGCAAAATTTTCTGGAGCTGACACAAGAGTCCTCCTACAGYGAMCTTTTTGCTCAGTCTCTRGCTCATTTTATGRGTTACAGACTCTCTCYAAYAGCTTCTACTCAGYTCTTGGCACWCTGTCCTCACACTAAAATCAGACCYTTCCCCATTGCTCCAGAGCCACACTCGAACTTTTCTCCCATTCTTGCATTGTTCTCCCAGTCTTCAGCTTGGTTCCTCCAACAAATCTCTTTTTAATGTCTTGCTTTGTAATTTCTCTTGCTCTAGCCTATGAAGAGACACTTTTTTTTGCCATTTATCTGCAAAGGCCTTGATATTTTTTTTTTTCCCATTCAGATTTCCTACTTACCGTTSCCAGGTGCTTCTATTAGAATAGACAACAGCTGAATGACTAACAGAATTGCTGGTCCAAGAGAAATATGAGGGAGTGCAGTTCAAGGTGGATTTGATGTGCACAATCTTCATGACAACTTGAGAAAATTGAGCAGAATATAGAATTTGTTGAGACAKCAAATCTGAGGATGGAAGCAGCTASCTCTGCACCATGAAAACCAGAGTATTTAGTGGCACAATAGACCCAAGCTGCYTCAAGGTGACTGTTCAGCTGAAAATACTGGCCTGTGACCAAGGTTCAGCTATTACAATTAATTGTTAGGAGTACTGCCAACAAACCTCTTCTACCACTTAGCAGAGAAGTCTGAACAGTGGTGTGACTTTTAATGAAATCTCTGTGGTGATGAAGTTATTTTCGTCTGAGGCTGTTTGAGTTCTTTTTAGTCCTTACCCAAGATTCATCAGCTTCCATGAACCACTATTTAAATGTTTTAGCATCATGCTTTGTGCTTTTGTGGAAAGAGGTTTCTTTKTCAGGTATTCTGAAAACCTATGGTGAACTCATATGCTGTCTATAGAGAAGAAGGGAAACATATACACATATTTATGTCACAGAGATATTAGATATGCTCAGWAGCTGCTGTAAACTCACAGAACATTTATACACTGTTATTTGTCATTTATACAATATACGTTTGTATACACATCGTAATTGGTAATTTATATTATATTGTAAATTATACCATAAATCCATAGGTAGATGTTTGTTATAGGTGTGCATGTGTGTAAATATGAAAGGATCAACCTTTTATAAACACTAAGCCTGCTCTATAATGGACTCAACTGGTCTGAAGTCTGGACTGGTAGTAGAGATCACTTTACTTACATATTTTTTTTCTTCTTTTGAATTTTTGGGGAGCTCTTATGGCACAACAAGGCTACATAGAGTTATACCAGCACAAGAAAACAGTTCATTTATGGACTACCATTGCTTTTTGGGGTGGAGGATGTGCTTCTTGTTCTGTTTTGTTTGCTCAGTGACAGTGTCCTGGTCCATGAGGAGGTTCTTATTGCCATGGCAATATAAATCTCAGTGATATTTATGAATTATTTTGTATACTCAGGAATGTTTGACTACTTCTCAAACAATTTCTGATTCTCATAAGTTTAATTTGGGTAAGTACAAGCCAATGAAAGTGCCCCTGCTCCTTAATGCAGGAGCTGTAAGTGTCCTTTGCACAAGGTGGCAGCAAAAGAAAACTCTTCAAACTCCTTCGTCCCTCCCCTGCACACGTCCTGTTAAGGAGAGCAACTCTTTCAACTTTATTAATGGTGTTTTAAAAACCACCTGTTGCCAATGGTTAATAGCTGCCTAAACAATACATGGAGTTACTCATATCCTTTACTTGGGAAATGCTGTCACACTTCACTCTCCATTTCTTTACCAATATTCCCCTGGGGAAAAGCTAGACAATTCCATGAAAAAAAAAAAAAAAAAAAAAAAAAAAAAAAAAAAAAGGAACAAATGCCCCTTAAATCTCTGATTCTCCCTTTCTGATTTTATTTTTAAAACGATATTTTTTCCAATGAAGACAAAACTTTGGGAGAAAGAATCAAGCCCAAGACTAAAATAAAATAAAACAAGAAGTTAAACTCCATGCTWAATTAAGACATTGTCACATGAGCTGACAAGTTGTGATGGTTGTACCATTGGTACACCATGTTTCAGCATCATAGTTTTGGTTTTCTATAGGAATAAGCRGTCTGGAGAAGCTGACTATGGAAATCCCAGTTAGCAGTTGTCTAGATGAAATAAAAGTGTGGAGCTCACCCAGCTAGTTCTCCAGACCCTACTCAGCATTTGCCATTTGCTATTTTTAGAGGCAATTTTTATTTGCTTGTTGTTTTGGGGGACAGATTTATTTTATTTTCCTGGAGYCCAGTGTGTGCTGAATGGAATGTTTTACTGCAAATATTAGAGCTGATGAAGATACTTTAAAGCTCATTAGGATTCAGAAAACTCCTAAAACATCTTTCCCATATGGAAGAAAATCTTAGGTGAATATTTAATAACCTCACAGTCTGATTGTTAAAGTCAATAGAAGTAGCGAGAATAKCAGTAAGACTGTGCTTATTTTCAAAAAGCAGGGATTACTCACCTTGAAAGTACAATATAGTAAATATGTTCTTTATTCAGAGACATAGTAGAAGAATAGCCAGTTCACTTTGGATATGAACATTCTCCACAACCTTAAAGCTTGTTTWGATGACYRTAACCTTATTCCAAAACCACMATTTTTTAATAAAAATTAATTTTAGAACTTGAAGAATATTTTATTATGGAATACAAAAATACTATCTATGTAAAAACAATAAGTTAGTTTATTTACAATACTTTACACTATCCTGCTCTTGAACTTCCTTTGCACTGGATTTACTTTCATTATTTTATACACCTTTATAATTTTGCACAGAGCATTTCCAAAAGCATGTCATCCATGTTCACYGTTCCAATGATGGGCCTGAAGAATAATTCAGCAACCACATTAGCATTAATAGACCTTAACAGGGATAGAACAACATTCAGCTTGGCAAATCTGGCTTCATCACCTCTGTGAATGAGTCTGACATGTTCATTTAGAGCTTGTTGTGCTTCTCTCTGCAGTCCTTCAATGTACTGTGTACACTGCAGTCCAGGTAGATCTGAAAAGAAAAATAAAGTGTTTTTTTTTACATGATTTTTGTTTATAAAACATTATTCTTACAGAACAACTCCTAACAGCTCACATATTGTAATTATTGCTCAAGGAAAGAAGCAAATTAAATTGCTGGAGGGCTTCTTGTATGCAAAGTAGTCAAYACTCCAAATTTTATCAGGCAGGTCCAACTCTCATCATGTTGGTGTTTGGGACATTTAATACTGTTCTTCACAAACTTGAAAYATGATGTTTGTCAACATTCACTGAAGTGTTAAACAAATTGGTTGATAAATACTTTGATTAAAGAATGCCCTCCAAAACACCATAACACTGAGGAAGACACAAAAAATAACTTTTTCAGTCATTCACTTCCACAAAAATGCATAGTTCACATGCAAGGCTTCTTTTGGCAACTGTTTCTACTCCACTTTATAGGTGGCAAGAAGTATTGACTCAACCATTATACAAAAAGTTACCCAATGAATAAAAGTTACCCAATTTCAGTAAGGATGCTGAAAGATGGGAGGTACAGAATTAGGYTGTATGTGACCATAGAATAATTCTGGATGGAAAAGACCTCCAGGATCAGTGAGTCTCACCATTAATCTAGCACATCCAGGTCCACCATTAAATCACATTTCATCCACAGTTTTGAACACCTTCAGGGATTGTGGGGAAGCCTGCTCCAATGCTTTACTACGCTTTCAGAGAAGAAATTCTTCCTACCAGAACAATGCTTCTAGCTTTTTGCATTAGACCAGCTTCCATATTTTYACTTGTGCAACATAAGCTGCACCACTGTAACTTTTTCTCTCTTATCTGCACAGAAAGCAAAGCTACACGAGGAGGATGATAAATGCAAAGTAACACTATAGGAACCTAACCATCAAAAAGTAACAGTTTGGCAGTGGGAGCGCAGGAAGAGCCCTGTCCCACTCTCACTGCCATGCTTGGCAAGTGCCATATCCAGCCTGCAGGTGCATTTCAGGTGAGATCGACATGAT
>NW_026623478.1:1030033-1032978 GCF_030028575.1 Malurus melanocephalus
TACATCAAAAGCCCAAACAACACTTTTTTTTCGGGAAGCTCTGAGCCTTTCCTTGCTCTCCAGGACTTTCAGACCTCCCGGGCACGGCACGGGCAGATCCGCGACCCTCGGGCGGTGGAGTGGGGGTTCCGCCGCTCCGGCTGAGGGAAACCAGCAAGGAGCCGCTGCTGGCTCCCACCTTTCCCTAACCGACTGCAGGACACTGGAATTCGCTTTGTTCGTGGACGGCACCAGCCCTCAGGATCCCCGTCCAAGCCGCAGCCGGACCCTCTCCCTGCCATCCAGCCGCGATCTTGAGGAACGGGCAGAGGGTGAAACCGTGCTCCGCGTCCCTCTCCTCCAGCACCTTTTCCATCCTGAGGAAAGCCCCGGGCCTGCCCCTCTTCCCTGGGGCTACGAGCGGCCTCTCCCCGCCTTCCCCGCTGCCCTGTGACAGAAATCCCCGCCGGGACTCACCCGAACACTCACCCGGGTTGAAGAGCACCGTCCCCTTGAGGTAAGCGTACTCTTTGGTGCTGATGTCCAGGCTCCAGCACTTGGCCAGGAAGCCCTTGATGGCCTGGATGTGTCCGGCCGAGGGCAGGGATGGAGCGAGGTGTGGCCGGCCCGGCGGCGGTGGCGGTGGCCGCGGCGGGGGCTGCTCGCCCTGCCGGCGGGCGGTGAGGATGCGYTGCAGCATGCTGGGCTCCGCGCTCTCCACCGTCTCCAGGTGCACCCTCTCCTGCGCCAGCCCCAGCAGCAGCAGCGGCGCCCAGCAGCTCCGGACCAGCAGCAGCTGCTCCTCCAGCGGCAGCTCCTGGAAGCAGGGCACGTTCTGGACGAAGCGCAGCGTYTTCACCAGCACGGCCGAGGCCGCTTTGCAAGCCACCTGCGGGCTCCGCAGGGCCACCCTCCGCCGCGACCCGCAGGGACAGCCCCGGGGAGCGGGTCCGGCGGGCGGCACCGCCCGCTCCTCGCTGCGGAGGATGCTGTAGAGGATGCTGCTGTGCCGCCGGCTCTCCGCGCAGCAGCGGCAGCAGCGCTCCACGCACGCCATGGCCCCGCGGCTCCGGGGACGGGGCTGAGCCGCCGGGGAGGCTCGGCGGGGCGGTCCCTGCCTCCCGGTCCCGCCGGCAGAAGCGCTCTGCTCGCCCTCTGCCCGGCTCTTTGAYTTATTTATAGCGGSYGGRGGCGTGTGCGTGTGTCTGTGTGTGTGCGAGCAGCCGCAGGCGCTGTGCCGGCGGTTCAAAGGGGCAGACACTCTTTACTGGCTGGAACAGAGGCGGGGGGAGAGGCGGGGGGATGAAAAAATAAAAAAGAAAACCCTCCTCCCCGTTATTGAGACAGCGATACCGGAGGAGCCGGCGAGTCGGCCGCCTCTGCCCATGGATTGAGCCGGGATGCACGGCCAATCGCATCCTCCTCGCCGCGGGATGCGCCTTCCCGGCTCCTCTTTCCCAGCCCCGACCCGGCTGATGTTTTGCCGGGATGCTTCGAGCAGGGTAAAGCAGCTCCCGCTGCTCTCTCGTTTTGCCACCGTGGGGAGCAGCTCCCGCCACCCCCGCGGGACCCCAGCGASAAATGACAACCGGCCCCTCACAAGTACCTGAGAGATCTGGGAGAGGAGAGAGAAAAGAGTATTGGTGAAGAAAGGAGAGCTGATTTGGTTCAAATAGTTAAATTCCCGCAGGAGGGGAAAAAAGTGACAACACTAATGACATCAAGGACTTTTGTGTTTTATCTGCCCTAAGGAGTGATGCTCTGTTTGCCAAATGATCTCCTCAGTGCTGTCGTGTGGGGAGGGAGAATTGGATATGTCCCTGCTCAAATAGGTGCTCTGTGAGGGGTAAGAAAAGGCTCTGTCAGGGTGCCCTGGGGCTGGTGCTGCTGCAGCACCCACAGGGGCCCCCCATGGAACCATTTGCATTAATAATTCCCTTGCTCTGCCTTGCCGCACATGACCCCTTTTTCTGATGTCATGTTGTTCCACCCATGCATTTAAAACATTTCCATTTTCACTTCAGGCTCTGTTTCTCCACAAATCTCTCCTCTTAGCTATATAGTTTTCTGTGACCCATCTCCTCCACAAGGAAATATTCCTTCCAGGCCTTGGTGTTTACACAGCAGGGACAGGGGAATAGTGATTGTCCAAATGTGGACTCTCAAATGAGAAATAAGCACCTTCTCAGATGGGCTAAGTAAAAGTAGCAGCAGCAGAGAAGAGTAAATAAACACTCAGAAAGTAAAGAGTTAGTTCTGTCTCCTGCATATGGGCTAAAACAGAAACATTTTCTTTGGAAGAATATTGACAGATTTGGAGAGAGTAGCCAGTTTTAGGCAARATTCTGTATCTGCTCCACCAGTATCTGCTGGTAAGAGAAGACTAAATTGCCCTTGGAAAAATTCTTCCCCTGAAGGCATTCACACTTTTTTTAAGCAAATGTCATTGAGTGCTTTAGATTTTGTAAAAATAAAATAATTTTGGGCTGGATCTTGTCAATTTTTTTTTCCATGTGAAGTCAGTCTCACCCTATCAGTTTACATAAGTATAGAGTCATAGTCATTTCCCTCAAAGCATTTCTTCCCAGAAATTGGACTCAGATGGGGTATTCATTATAAATGTTTTTTTTTTTACAAATGGCTTGTGCTTTTTGCAAGGCACTTTTTTATAAAGTTATATAAAATACTGATGGGCTACCTGCCTCAAGAAAACCTTGCTTTCTAAATGCAAGCTGTCCAAAATCTAGATTATCACACTTCTGGTTTTACTTATGGAATGCATTTTCTTTTCCACAGACACAAATATGATAAAGCCCTTCATTGGCTTTGCAGTAGCAGAGAACTCTTACAGTGCACCAATTAAGTGGCGTCTACAGTTTGCTGACAGGTCAGTTGTTTCACCAAACATCCCTTAAGAATAAAAAAAAACAAAAACAAAAACAACAACAACAACAACAACAACAAAC
>NW_026623478.1:1033012-1046356 GCF_030028575.1 Malurus melanocephalus
ATGTTCGACTTCCAAAACAAATGTAGTAATACAAAATGTTGCCAAATTTTAATTTAATAGTATCCCTGGTAATGTGAAACAGTCATTTATTTGCCTGGTATGTTTCTTTGCCATTCTAGGTTGTTTCCTGTTACAGTCATCAGTGTTTCCTCAACATTAGGATGGTTTCTTTCAGTCTTTTTAGTCTTTTTCCTACTTAGTTTTTGGGGGGAGGCTGTTCACTAGTTTCGGAGGTAAATCTTGCCAGTTTTTAGGAAAAGAACACCCCTAAACTTTCAGTTGACTTCAGTAGCATTTCTCCCACGAGGTACAGATTAGTAGTCTGACTGTGGGATCTAGATGTGTTTTTTATGAGTTTGTAACTTGGAAAGTGTCTATGGGAAAGCACGGTGCAGCTGAGACTGGAATCACTGCCTTTGCAGCTTTGACCTTGGACTCCAACTGTGGGAATGTTCTTCTTATTATGGGAGGATGCTGCTTACACAGGGCTATAGACAAAGGAAATATTTTACTTTTATATCAAGTCTACAATGGATTTTTTTCCCCCTGATGTAGCAATATTGGTTGCAGGTGTTTCATTTTTCAAGGTATTTCTCTTTTAAGGGCATCTCAAATGTAGATGTAATTCTTCTGTTATATAATGACTCTGCTGACACTTCATTTTCTAAACAAACTTATACAAAACATCTTTGTCTTTGACAAACTATAACAAAATGCATATCTCACGCTGAAACTGAAACTTGGTTTATTATTGAGAGCCAGACATCCCATTGCTGCAGTTATAAGTGTACTTCCTTCCCTGACAAGTATATGCAAGCATTCATTTCTCTCATTCTAATTCTTAGTATATTCTGATGTACTTGGCAGTTTATTTTATTCAGGGTAGATCATCTCTTTCCCAGCTAAAACATTCAGAATATCCTCTAAATATTTATTTGTGTTTTCCTGTTGGTATTTAGCAATTTGTGCAGTCTTTATTTAAAAATCTGAGTTSTGCCTGTTTATAGCATTCAAACTAAATTAAAGTCAACAAAGCATTCTAAAAGAAAACAAAGTCCCTCACAGACACCTAACTGATGGAAAATGCATGAAAAKCCTTTTAGTATAAAGTGGAAGTGCCTGGTTTCTGCTGAAAGATCTAATGTTGCATGGGTATTACCAAGCTCATTGAGGTACAGTCATGAATAGGTTTACAATCTTGCAGACAATTGATTACTTGTTTGTATTGTTGGCGCCTTTCTATTTAACATTGTTTATATTTTGGTTTGGTTTTGTGTGTGTGTGTGTGAGGTTACAGGGTTTTTTTTAGCTTAGACAAAGCCTGGGATATGAAGGTGATATGGAGCAGTGTCTCTCTCTCTCTCGTGCTGCTGCTCAGTGTCCCTGTATCACTCATCTGGTGGCACATTTGGTTCTTGGCCAGAGGGCAAGACTKCAGTTTCAGAGCAAGACCAAACAAGCATTTGTTTTTATCAGTGCTTCAGTGCACCATTAGCTTGACAGAAGCCTCTTTTCCAGTGTAGATTTTTATTCTGATGTCCTATAAATACATACTGCTCCTTTTAGGATAAGKGCTGAAAAATTAAATTTAATTTTGAGATCAGGTGTAAAACAGTCTCTATTTAGTGATTAGCACAAGAGAAGTTAATGTTTTCTCTACAGAAAAACAAAGTTTTGTATGGAATATTGTTATAAGAACATGTTTAGCAATAYTTAGTGGAAATAAATGCTTTATTAAAACAAGGTTTTGGAACAGAAGTACATTGCTATCTTTCATGCCTTTCTCATGGTGACTATCCATTCATTAGATTGACCACCATTCATATTTCTCCTACTTGACTGAGGTGGTTTTTTTGAAAATAGTGGGGATTAAGGGAAGAATATTGCTACCAATGTGCTGTACCATACACTCCTGATGTCATTATTGCCCTTCCTGGATGGGCAATGGATTCCTTGGGAGGAGCACACTGAGAGYCTGAGACAAAGATAATTGATGAGGACCCAGCTGAGAGATGCTGAGCAGAATTCCCAGAACTTTTCCAGGCTGTGATGAGTGTTCCTCTATCCCACCACCAGCTCACCTAACAGTGTGTGCTTGTTCCGGAGCAGGATGAGCATATGGTGATATTTTCATGGAATTAGCCAGAGTATATATATATATATATTTTATAAATATATATATATAATAAAATATATTATAAAATATATTATTATATATATATATATATATATATATAAAGTTTATCCCAGCTTTAGACCTTTCTGCCAGCTGCTTGAAAGCAGGTGATGTCTAATCTGGTAGGAAGTGTAATGGTGCAAAAACAGCCTTTCAATACATCTTAAACAAATCTGAGAGAGGTGATTCCCACAGATATGTTGCTGCCACGACTTTCCTTTGTTGGTGTTATCAGATCAATTCTTTGCAAAATGTGACCATGGCATTCTGCATACAGAAACAGCAATCCTGAATTTCAATTTGCTCTTGTTGGACCATGAGTTTCACTGTCATATTTCCACTGGMAGATAACAAATTTAAGGAGGCCTTCATATACCCCAGATTTTTTTTCTTGTACCCATATGGTAATTTACCTGAACTAATGCTAAGGTGAGTAGGTTGACTGGGCTTTGGGGTAGACAAAATTGGGGGGAAAGAAGCAACACTGTAAGTTATTTACACTGAAAGGCACTCAGTTGTTTTCAGTTTTAAAAAGTTGAATTGATCTTTGGGGTCTGTAAAGAGATGTGGGCCCCAGCAASCCAAAACTGTACATTTAGATATGTTATTGGGGTTCTGGCACAAATCTGGTTCTTTGGGGTGCCAAATCCTCTTTCTAAGCTCTCAACATTTTTATAACAGCCTTTACAAGAACAGTAGCAGAGAAATGAGATACCTTGAAATGTGCTCTCAGTGCTTTATTTTACCCAGTGATAATTCTGAAGTTTCTGCCCAACCTGAGGAGTTGGAACAYTGGTGATACACCAGTGCCTGGTGAGTCAGCAAAAAAATAATACATCGAGGGAAAAAATGTAGTTTTCTGCTAATTGAACAGAACTGGACTCAGCTAGAGTAACATGGGTGCCAGAGGAGATGGAAAGGAGTAGCCTGATCCCCTTTCCAGAAGACTGGGGAAAAGCAGGAAATGCTGCTGCAAACCTGTGTTCCACTCAGCCCCCAAGTGGAACAGGTCCTTCCAGAAGGTAAAACACTAAAGCTTGAGCATGGAAAAAATAATAGGTATTAGKCAGAGGGCTTGTAGCAAGCTTTGGTTTAAAAATATTCTTTTAAATACCATGCAAAATTGATCTGTACTCTTGCCAAATGACACTTGAATAAGGAAATTGTGTTGTAAAATATTGGTGCGGAAACAGCTTTCACTTACTTACCTTGAAGAATACATTGCTGCTACAGAATAACAGATGGGTAACAGGCAAAAAGCTCAATTAAGTGAGATACTGTTCAAGGTTATGGCTTAAAGAATAAAACACATTCTAGCTGTTCGGTGCAGGAGGATACTGTGTATCTATTGCACYAATTTTAAGGTTTAAAGTTCTGTGTGTTACTGCAGCTAATTGTCTGAGACTGATGAGTTGATGAATACACTTATTTGTGCCTAATAGAATGGGATATTCCGCTAATAAAAATCTACATTCAAATAGGCCTATAATTTAGCTTGGATTTTATCTGAATAGCCATGCTCTATCCATATCCATATCCATATCCATAGGTTTTTAAAATACATACATTTTCCCATAGGTTTTAATTCATATGTATTTCACCTAAATTGGCTATTTAAAAATACTGTCCTCTGGTCAATCAGTGATATAGATTCTCATTAGATCAAGTTTGTCTTATGGTACCAAAAATGTATTTTCCTCTTTTTTACTATTCTTCAAACATGAGTTTGAARGGTACATATTTAATTTAAAGCTTCACCTATAATTTGTATCTCAAAATGATCTTCAAARAACTTCAGCAGTTCTTTGGCTGCATTCTTTGCTTCAATCACCATTCACCATGTTTCTAAATCCATATCCACTCTGTAGCTAACAGGGAAATCATTTGGCATTCTGTTCTGCTGGCAGACAAGAYACACTGCATCTTCAGGTTTGTCGAAACAATCAGGTTCACTCGTCCTCTTTAAAGAAAGGGTTTTTCTACCCTAGATCTTTTTAACACCAGCGGATTAGGGAGTGACCCAGCAGCTCTGTGGGTGCATTCAGTGTTCTTGCAGTCACTGATAGCCCCAAGTACAGTGGGAAGTGCTAACATTTTAATCTGTCCGTGCTGCAGACAGACAGCATCCTTGGCTGCTCTGGGACTCAGATTTTAAGGCTGAAGAGGACCCTCAGCTCCCCTTTCTGACTTGCTGAGGGCACTGTCAAACACAGAGCTGCTGCTGACACAACTTGTGCTCATGTCTGTGCCTCAGCAGGAAAAATCCAACCTCAGTTCACAAACTCAGYCCAAGGCATTAAAGCCCATCAGTGCATCGGTTGTTTATCCAGGTTTTTATCATCTTTACTGTTTAAAATTAATACTGTGTTACTATTTTTCCAGATTCATTGCAGTTCATTACAATAATAGTTCCCACATAAAGCACAGAATACTTAATCTGATATTTTGTAACTTTTTATTTCTCTCTCAGCAAACTTCTGTGCTTTCCATTACCAGACTTGGCAAGGGTTAGTGCTTTACACGCACAAATCCCTGATGTTCTCTGGAGACCTTTTTCTCCCATCAACCTCCTTCCTCTCCACCTCAAAATCCCTTGGTAGTTCAGGTTTTTTAAAAGTTTCTGTCACAGCCAGCCCTAATCTTTGACAGTTTTTCCTGATGAGGAAAGAGGGCTTAATTTGGAAGCAGGTCAGGCTGCAATTAAAAATGTAGAGAGAGARAAAAATGACCATTTTTGTAATGTCTGAGTGAGGGTTTTTTCCAAGGTCTCACTTTCCAAAGGATATAAAGCATCTGATTCACTGCCACAGTAGACACTGAACTCCTGGAATTTTTCTGTGATCACTGGAATTACACCAGTGTCAGGGCCTATGAAAAGCTGTGGTGCCTTGGACTGTTCAAAGACAGTCCTCTAAGTTTTTTTCCACCCCACAAAATTAAACAAGGATTTTTTTATTGAGTCTAGAAGGAGCAGCAATGATGTGATGGAAATCACAGTCACTGTCCAAGTCCTCTAGACTGTCAGCTATATCACCTTCATTCTAATGGTTAAATTAAACCTGGATTGGCTTCACATCTTCATTTTGATAAGTAGACGTACTCTTAATAACTTTGATTTGTTCCAAGTGATAACTACAACTCCCTGATGTTATGAAGCAACAGAAAAAGGAAATCCCATGTGTTCCCAGGATGTGGGAGTCTGTGCTGCTCTCTGAGACTGTAATTTGGGAAATATGATGTGCTACTAAAAGAAAATTAACAGTGTTTTCCCAAAACATTTAAAAGCTGAGGTGATCTTGCTGAAGCACCATCATTTCACGTCTCTGTTGCTGACACAGCTCATGTAGAAACAGTTTTAATAAAGTCATTACAGGGTCAATGGAAAATCTCTGTACATATCTGAAGCATTTTGAGTGATTTATGTCAGCCCATGGATATTCATTATGATGATATTCTTTCACGTTTCCATTGACAGACAGAGCAATGTCACTGGTAATGCCCAAAATAAATTATATCATCATAARGCTGGGCCTTAAATGCAACAGAATTAAATGTAAGGAAACTGTTAAAGTCTGACAATTAAGGAAAGTTAAAGGACATATTCCAAGCAGTAAATTGCCCTGGGTAAGTGTTGTCATGCAGTAGGGCTTTGTGACACAGAAACAAGCATCATCTGTAATTGTGCTRCAAGTGCAAGGAGGAGAATGCAGAGAGAGCCCATTCTAAATTCTCTCATCTCGTGTGGTTTATGGGTACTTTGTGTCAACCCACTCTTCTCAATGCCGTGGGGCTCTGAGCACTTCAGTTTTCTGTGTTAGGTGTTTGCTGCTGTCTGCAACCATCAAAAGCTTCTGCAGAGAGGAATTTCATGTGTGAGTACTCGTGATTGTCCCCAGCAATTGTGCAACTGSCCCCAGTGAAAATGAGGAGTGCTCATGGATTTCCTGACACAGTCTGCTTTTGTACTGCCATTTATGTGGGATGAGGGTAACTAAAGCCTGAGATAAGTGTGTCATTGTGCTTGGGATCTCTCACTAGTAAAAGGAGACTGTCAACAGTTTGGCACAGGGATTGTCACAATCAGCTGAAGAGGATCAAAACCAGAGAGGACAAGCAACAAAGAYGTGAGATTATTTGCCTGAGATTATTAAATAAAATTTAAAAAAAAAAAAAAAATTGTGAAGCAAAACTATCAGTTTGTTTAAGCCAGCAATAGATTTTCCTCTGGGATCAATGAGGCTGAGGTTCATCCCACATATTGCGGCTCCCCCAATTTATCCTCCCTTCCACACCAGCCTAGCATACACCTCARCTTTAAAATACTGCAGGCCAGATTCAATGCAGCAGGTTCATTTTGCTGAATTTACAAAACCAAATCAGAAACTTGGTTCTCTAATGAGCTGAAGGAGAGGTCAGCCAATTTCCTCACCARTGAAGCACTGAGAAATGTGAGCAGTATTCACAAAGGGCTGAATTGGGCCAGTTGTTAAATGTTCTGGGTCAAAGCTCCCTCACTTTTGGAGAAATAGTGGAAGCTGACATAAGAGGGAGCAGTCAGCATTTCTGGCACCAGCACTGGGAACATTTGCCTTTTTGTCCATCAATGATGATGTGCCAGAGCCCTTTCCACCCAGTAAATACTCCAGGGTAGAATCCATTCTGCAATAYTTCCCATTTCACTTTCATTAATCTTCTTTGTTTCCTTGTGTGGTGGTTTTATGCAGGTGTTCATTCTATAAAGTCTGAGTTTTCCTCTGAAAATGCCTTTATAGGCATTACAGGTGCCTAACTTCAGGATCCAGAGACACATCTGTAGCAGTTTGCTCCAAAACATAGGAGAGACCCATACACATCTGTGCCACATTTATTGAAAAYATTCACTGCTCCTGGGGAATAGGGTCTGAGGAGAAAAGAAAAAATGTTTGGAAAAGCTGGATGGTAGGGCCTGTTCTTTTATAATCATCTAAATCCATCAGAGAGGTGTTTTAGTTCTTTTTGATAAATTGCTGAAGTTAAATAAGAACAAGCAAGAAGATCAAGTGAAATAGAAGATTATTTTCCTATGTTGAAACCTATCATTATGATGAAATTAAGAATATGATTAATATCCTCAAGTACACTATCTGGAAAAAAAAGAGCCAACACTGTGAGACTCCAACTTAATACACATAATTTGCATGCTGTTATCCTGGATTTGACTGTTAGAGAGGAGTGAAAGCTTCAGTGCTTTAATCCAGTGATAAATAGGGGGTTAATGAAGAGGAAGGGGCTTTATTTTCCCCTAAAGTTGTGCCTGCATGAAAACCTGGCTTTTAATCCCACATCTACTATCAAGGCACAKAACTGCTCAGCCCAGTGATTTTGGTCAGTGAAACAACATCTCAACAGTTCCACTGTGAACTGATGAAAAAAAAGGAATAAAAATTATGGACCTTGGAGTTATGTATAGAGAAAAGGGTGTTCTTTGCTTTAGCAGCCTCACAGATGTTCTGCTTCATTGCAGACCAAGAGCCATGCAGAAAGGAATGGARTGGAAACAAGATGGGTAGAAACAGATAGGCAGTGTAAAATTTGTAGAGTCAAATCATGTCTGCAGTTTCCTGCTGGGTTAGACTGCTTGGTAATATTGAAAAGTTTATTTGTTACTTAATTGTATGCAAGAGTAATGGGATTTTTTWWTTTTTTTTAATTAAAAGGTATATAGTAAGAAAAATCTCTGTGATTTTTAAATTTCCATTAAATTCACCCTTGAATGAGTAATTCTGACTGAATACTTTTGTTGACTTTTTTCAGTAAAATGATGMAGTTGTGTTCTAATTTAAATTGTTTTATGGTCATATGATCTTACACTCCTAGCATTTTATTCTGATGCTGAGAATTCAGTGTTTAGCTAAGGGCAATGAAGAAAATGCAATTCAAGAAACAAAAGAGATTTTTTTTTTTTACTTTTCTTTGTTTTTGTGATTTGAAAAGAAACTATTTCCATAAATACACAATAAATTCACAGCAATTTATATACCAGGGATGATATCAAATTTGCTTCAGGAATATCAATTAATACATATTACCACATGGATGTGCTTTCCTCATTCTGAAAYAATTCAGCTGCTTCTGAAGAAGACCATGGCCAGATTAATGAATTGAAAATTTCAAGATCTGATGACTGCTGAAAAGTCAATTGCTTCCTTAAAATATTCTAATCGACTAGAGAGATTATCACAGAGCAACACAAATTTATTTGATTCAGGATCAGATTCACACATATTCAAGTAGCTTTCATTTTTTAGTTTTTTAGCTCCGCCAGCTTTAGTTTTCATTTTCATTCAGATCATACAAGTGTATAATAAGAATCCATTGTCAAGTATTTTTGAAAATGAACAGGTGAATTGATTGAACCTTATAGCTCAATGTTCAATTTTCCAGCCTGAGGATGCTCTAAATCTTTTGGTTAAAAGTTGAGATCAATTAATTAAACCCACTGTTTTGAAAATTAATTGGGTAAGGGAAAAAAAAAACAACACAACAAACACAAAACAAACAACAAACAGAAATCAAAAGTTCAAGAAAATGCATTCTTTTAAGAAGAGATGGGGAAAACATCAAGATAACATGAGTGACTGAAAAACAATTCATGACCCACAGTGTGATTCAGGCAAATAGTTTATCAAAAAGTTGTTCTGAGMGGTTGTGAACACCTTGGTTGGCTCTCTAGCTCATTTTATTTTGACTCTGAAAGCCATTCATCATCTATCCATCCATTTCCCTCAAAAGCTACCAGTTTCTTCTAAGACTAATATATTTTTTACGTTTTTAAGTTAGCTTCTACTAAACCCTCTAGTTATGGTGATTCTTTTATTCTCCTCTTCTGATTCTGTACAGAATGAAAAGATAATAAATAAGCCAAATCTTTGTAGTGCTCAGCCAGTAATCAGGGGGAGCAGAAGCTTGAGCAGTGTTCCTATAAATTGTGTCTTTCCTTTCCAGGGTCGAGTTAGTCCCCAGTTTTCTGTTTCACATCCTGTGTTTTACCATGGTTGTTAACAATGCTTCTTGAACACCTAAACCTGTGGAAAGTTCTCTCAGTGCTTAACTTTAAACTCAGTACTTTAAAATATCTGATTATTTTGCATGAATGCAAGAAATCTGGCCTAAGCATAATATTTGAAATCTTTGAATGTTGGAAAACATGCCTTTGTGACTTTAATTGATTAAATTAAACCTTTCCCTATCAGTTCACCTCTTTATCATAACCSTGCAATTTAGTCCCATAAATCCTAAATTCAAACCAAACTACTCAGATGGATTTGGATACTTGGTTTGGTGTGTTCCTGCCTTCTTGGGTGCACTTTTGCTCTTGGTCATTTTCAGTGAAATAAAGTGAAATAAAGAAAATCTGCCTTGTTTGTGTCTTTCTGTCCTAGCATCATGTAGTGGGAATGGATGGAAACAGATAAGAAGAATCTTGGAGCAAAAGGAACTCTAGCAGAAGAATGGAGAAGAAACATTCTGCAATAATTTGCATAATCATGACACCATTAGACCTCTCTGTCACTTAGAATTTGGACCATAGAAAAACTACAACATGTTTTGTATGGAAAAATCCAAGGACACTGATAAGACATAATCAATTTTGATTTCTTTCCCCCTCCCAGTACTTCTGTGACACCAGACTGTGTCCAGCCAGGCCTAACTCAAACTGTCTCTAAGCAATTTGTCTTACCACAATATGGAGAAGTTGGTTTTTTTATTCCTTAAATAAAAATTTCATCARCAAACAAAAAAGTCTGGGCCATTTTTCAGGTAGCAGGCAGTAATATGTTCCTGTCACTACTGGATAAACAGAAATACAGACTGCACCATGCATCATTGGTGAAGCAGGACTGCAGTGTTTGTTTCAAGCATTGTCATAGGTAGAGAGACTCTGAATAAACACATGTTATTTCAGCCAGGCTTCTAGTGCCCATTTTCCACTGACTGTATTTTTTATTTTTATTATTATTCCYGTAGTAAATAACAAGCAGGAGAAGCCTTTTTTCCAGAAAATGTGTGATAAGGCCGTGCAGATGTGGTTTGACTATGTCATTTTAAAACAAACAGGAGGCAATTTTTCCTGATATACAGCAGCTGACTGATATCAGTTCTCTTTGTTATCRTTGCTATTAGAGGAATGATCTATTAGGACTTCTCTTTCCCCTAGAGAAGCTCAAGTTAAAACTCCAAGGACATTCCCAAATAGACTGTAATAGTTCAGACATTCTTATCAGCAGCACATGATGAAACTGTGCTGGCTTTCTCTTGCTTTTCCTACAAACCTTTGAGACTTTTCTCAAAATATCAGCAAAGGAAGGGCAAATTCTGTGCACTTAAGTGCAAAAACAGCACTACCAACCTTCTTGGTGCTAGCATATTGACAACTGTAGATGATTTTGTACCTTTCCTGGGCACTCWGTCCTCTCCACCTATTGTAAGTTATCCATCGAAATTCCATTTGCAGAGGAGAATTTGTCCATAACAAAATGAAACCTGCAGCAGATCCACAGGAGGATGATATGCTTTGTAAGATGCAATAGGAAGCTTGTGGTCTTTGTGATGGGGCCAGCAATATTTAAAAAAAAAATTCAGCATGGCCCTCCACAAACTCACAAATGTCAGAGTAGGACATTAAACTCTTAAGCATGCCAAATCCTGCCTTGCTAAACTTGGCTTCTTTTGACTTTGGAAAATAATATTTGATATTTAAAACTGGATCTGCTTTATAATGTCATTAAAACCAAATGTATCCACCAGATCAAGATCAGAATTTAAACAAAGGAGTTGGAAAGTAAATTCTTATTATATATATATATATATTCTTAATATATAAGAATATATATTATATTCTTATTATTATAGAGCCACCTCTATTTTTTGTCCATCAATACTGTATGAACTATGCATAAAATCACTACTTTTTTCTGATTACCCTGTACAACATCCTTGTTGACTCATGTCAACACATTCATTGTTTTTATGACACAGCACTTTGAGTGAATTTTTCAGTTCTGCTTACTTGAAATTCACCTTTCTCTATACCCTCTCCTGTGATGGTCACTGGACAATGGAATTGCTGTGCTTGAGAGCTGCAGCACAGAGCACAGGCACAGGGGAGGTGAAGGGGAATGTGTTATAACTCCAAATTACCCCAAAAAGACAAGGTTTCAGCACATTGTCACTGCTGTTTTCAGACTGCTCATGGCTGTCAGTCTCACAGTTTCAAACACACCAAACAGACACACTTTGTGTCATGCACTCACACTCTTGTGCTGGGAAGGCAAAAGAGAAAACATCCAGAGATTTAAAGTATACAGTGCTTCGGTGTGTTTTCTTGAATGAGAAAAACAATCACTCAAAGCAGAGGCATTTTATATTTGACAAATGATGCTGATGATGTCTAATAAGCTATAAATTCTCATGGTAATTGACAGAATTATAGAAGTGCAGGCTGCTGTCCAGAGGAGTTTATTGCATCTGTAAAAGTTGTCCTGGGCTCCCCTGAGCTCCATTAGCCCACATGGAGCTTCACTTGGATATTGTGACTGCAGTTCCTAAATTCCTGTGACTGTCATTAGCTCCATCACCATAACATACAGTGACAACAGAGACTRGAACTTGGATTGCAATATTGTGATTTGCCTTTTTACCCTATAACTCAGTAATGAAAAAAGGTATCCTGTACTTGCTTATTTATTTTTCAATTTCCATGTTTTCCTTTGCTTAGTGATGGTATCGAAACTTTTTTGAGATTGTTTTTCTGAGCTTTAAAGTGGTTATAGAAGCAGAACAGTTTTGCACAGCCTATCTCAGTGTTTGTGCTTTGAGTGTCAGGCAAACAAAAATGAAAACCAAAGATGTTTACGACCTAGTACACCTAAGAAGGGGAAAAAGAAAAGCTTGTTTACTAAAAGTTCCATCGATGACCTTTAAAAACATGATGTACTTTATTTAGAAAGCAAAGAACAAGCCAAGTGTTCTTTTCATTAGAAACACTCTTCTGAAATAATTTCATAATTACAAAAATTTCTTGGTATCTCTTTGAAGAGATACCAAGGACAATGGAAATATAATGTTCCTCAGAGGGAAAAAAAAAGACATTKTTTAACAAAAATGCTGGCAGTGCAGTGAAGCAATTCAAAAAACTCACAATAATATGTTAATTTAATTTGCCTCTTGTGCTCTCTTAACAGTGCCTTTATTTATTTCTGTTTACCACCTGTTTCATCTTTCTGCTTATCATTAGATGCTAAATTATTTCTTCCATGTGTTAATGGTTCTCTAGCTAATCACCATCATAAAGATGGTGTAAAAGGTTTTGGGTATTTTTGTTTCTGATTTTCTTTCAAACAAARAAAATTAAAATTATGGATATACAAGCTGATATTGCTTCATCTGTTAGCTTGATTATAAAGGTCCTCATAGTTGGATTAATAATAAAAATATGGCACTGTTAATTTCAGATTTTAGACCTAATATGTTTACTGTTCTATAAGAAACTTTACTGTTTTATAAGGAAAAGCACCCTGTGATATTATGTGCTTTAACAGCAATGGAGAATGTGACCTTACAGAGATCATATTAGAATTGTGAAGAATTGAAAAGAAATCCTATTTTAATATTAGCATTATATTTTAAAATATTGTCTGGAACACAACAAAATAGGATCATTCTCCTGGTGAATTAAATATTAGCTTTGATTAACTTTGTGTTGTTGTGCCATTTAATCCTTAATATTGACCTACTTTTYTCATTAATCATTTGAAAAGTTATTGCATTGAGACTTATGCCCTTGTTGTTTGGAGAAAAAAAGTGTCATAGTGTTGTAGGCTGTAATTAAAATAAATTGTATTTACTGAAAGTTTTGGCCTCGCTGTGTTAACTCCTTACGAGCTTGAGAGAAGGTTTGCAAGCAGCAGCTAATTTTAAGCTGATAACAAGGCTAAATTAACATTGTGTTCAATATAAACATAATGATAGAATTAGGTGGGGTGTTGGCAGAGTGCTGGTGCAGCTCTCTGCTCATTTCCCAGCTCAGACAGCAGACACTGCACTGACCTTGGATAAGATAGTCTGTCTCAGACTCCAATTTCCCATCTGTGAAAGGGGACTAAATATCCTCCTGCTGCAGAGGTATG
>NW_026623478.1:1046539-1081838 GCF_030028575.1 Malurus melanocephalus
TTAGGTTTTTTTCTATTTCACGGTTTTCACTTGTATTTGACTTTACTCTCCCTGATGCTTTTCGAAGTCTGTAAATTAAGATTAATTGAGACTGACCAATAAAGCCCCACACTGGGAGAAGGTGCAGAGGAAATGGGCARGGAAATGTTCCCATGAAGCTTGGGGAATAAGGTAGGATTTGAGTGACCAAAGCTGCTTTATAGAAGCTGACTTAGCACCAAGAGGACCAGAGGGCGACTTTTATTTCAGGTAAAAAGCTATTAACACTCAGGTAAAAAGCTATCAGCACTCAAATGGATCGACAGCCATTGTAAATTTTTCTCCCTGAGTTCATTAGAAGAGTGGGAATGCATCCCTGAGTAAGCCAGATCAGCTCAGGGAGGAATGAACATTGATTTATCCTGACACAGAGTACAACATCTGAAAAACTAACAGAAGAATTCCAAAGAGAGCRACAGGCTTGAGGTGGCTTGAAGCCATCTACAGTTCACTGGGGTTCTCAGTGTCATGGTGGTGAGCATGTTCTAAAGACCAGTAAAGGGAATTGCATTGGTGTTGGGACTGAACTCCATATTGCAGTTCCTATACACGCATTTAGCTACATGTAACTTGGATTTGTATTGTGCTGTGCAATATATTTTGTATCGCTCTGATAAATCAGAAATTAAACATAACTTTTAAATATATTATACATTTAATGTTAAACATTACACCCTCCATGCATGGAATATTGTCTTGGTTTGAAAGACAGGWGTTTTGCCAATAAAGGCAGGGACCCCMCYCYTKGRRKKGKKGRWWWKRMCCCYCYTYCCYYYKRMYTWWTWWWRSYTTKRAAAAAAAWYYMSRGSCTTCCAGGCAAGAATATGGGGGAAAGGGAATAACAGTTTTATTAATATGTATAACAAAGTGAAAATAAGTAATAACAACAATAGCAGCAACCAGCCCAGACACAAACCCAGTGACAGCCTCACACAGAGATACTCACCTGATTCAGCGGTGACTGCAGGAGCGCTGTGGTGCATGTCCCGGCTGGTTCAGATCTCCCACGTGGCCAAGGAGGGGCACAAAACGGGCAGAGATGGATGGAAAAAAGAGTTCCTCTGCAAACTCCCAGTGGATACATCCATCTCAGTGCTCCTTTGACCAATGCAGCACAAATCTCAGGGGTCCTAGGCAAGGCCGCAGGGCAGATCACAGTACAGCAAACCAGGAACCAAAGAGCAGTCAAGCTCTGCTCCACAGGTAGCAGGCCAACCACACCCTGAGCCAAGCAGGGCAGTATATATAGTTACCTGCCACCACCACACCCACACACACCCCCTGCCAGTACTTAGCAAGGTCGTTTGGGTGGGGTGTAGGTCCTATTGTCTTTACTAATTGCCCTGCCAGCAAAAGGATGAGCTGGCAATCAGTGTATCCCAGCAACAAAATGGGAAAGAAAAATTCCCAAGAAAGGAAACAAAGGGAGAAACCCTAAGCCACAAMAAATATCTAAAAGAGCCTGATCAGACAATATTGGGCTTTGGTGCTACTTCACACCCAGCTTCTGAAACACATAAAAAGAGAGTGGTGGCTAATGAAAGTGACTAAAAATAAACTTTGAAATAAGTATTGCTCTGCCTTTTAGTAGGCACYGGTCAACAATTTTGATGTTTAACCATAATGCTTTTTTTTTACATGCATGTTTTTGTYTTCACAGCAGCTCCCTAAGCCTGCCAAAGTTTATAGCTGCTATGCAGAGTCCATATTCTGTCAGCTCTGTTTGTTTTTCCWCCTGTTTTGCATGGACATATATTTTTTAAAAAGAGCTTCAAGAAGATTAGAGATATCAGTGTTGGCAATAACAAAGTTGTGGTGTATAAAATGTAAGTTCTTGYAATAATGTTGGGCTCTGCTGGTGTCACGCCATCTTTAACAGGTGTTTCATGCAAAGACCAGGCTTAAAAATGTATTTAAACCCAAATATTGCAACAGTGCAGGGAAAGATAATATTTCAAAATTTATTTCAGACTGAAAAATTTATTTCAGACTAACTTCTGGTCACAAAAATAACCCCAAATAGGATAAGGGCTTGCCTTGTATTTAAAAAGAGCATAAAAGAGTGACTATTTACAGCTTTCTGAGATACCAGTTCATGTATTCAAAATATAAAAGTATATTTTTGTAGAGTACACTGTAAACAGGGCCACAGGTTTTATAATTTGTTCTTGGTTAAAGATTCTCAGTGTTGAAGAACCATCTCTTGCTACTAACACTAAGCACATACTGGTCTGTCAGWATGGGTCAGAAATTGCACCCAGCAGAAAGAAGAAAGGAGGAAAGGAAGGAAATGCAACTTTTGTAAGGTGTTTTCTACTTTGCTAACGTTAAATATGAATCTTTTTTATCAAATATTTCAGACTAATATGGTATGTGTGCAGCTAGGACTTTGTCTGAAGGCTGAAATTCATTATTTTCATAGTGGGTTTCTAACTGGAACTGTAACCCCAGTCTATGCACGAATGGCTAAAGAACAATACATTAATTATGAAAAAAATCAGTTATTGATCTTTACAAGCATGTGGTTATCATTAACATTTCCTTTTAAGCATAACAAGCAAATCTGGGTAGAGCTCATATTTTGGGATAGATACACATAAAAGATAATGTGCCAAGAGGCTTGAGATGTCTCCTAATGTAGCTGGCATTGGAGATCCTCACCAGATCCCTTTCTTCATTTTTTTTTTCAGTGTTGTAAATTGTTCTCCAATCTGTAAAACAATTTTCTTACCAATTTTTTTCCAGTATTTCAGCAAAAGATCTCACTGTGAGGTACATGGTTTTCATTGGCCTGAGCAGTCAGTTGGACATGGGAAGATTGAGCTGAGATATTTTAAGTCATTAAGAATTTCTACTCTTTGATATTRCCATACTATGAGTGGATGGAACTTAAGGTTGTTTTCCCCTTGGACTGTGTGTTTATGGTGTAAAAAACTGTTCAGTAGGGTTTCTGGAGGGAGCATGGTTCAGGTTGCAAGTCTGCCACAAGGTAAAACTGCATTAAAAATAAATGTACTCAGCAGCTCAGTGCTATGTGCATTTGGGCTGAGCACCAAACTTAATCTCACACTGCCCTCAGCTCCTAATAGTGATTTCAGAACAGAAATGTGCACATTGTCCTCCATTCTCCTGTGCTCTAGAATTTCTGAAGAGTATGACCACGTTTTTCCTCACATAGGGACATACGCTTTAAGACCTGCACTAATGAAAWTGGCTACAAATTGCTGAGGCAAATTATTTTTTATTATCATTTTGTAACTTTTTAGTTGATGAAATTAGTAAAGAGCCCATCTTTTGTAGATTAAGAGTATGTTTTCTGATTTTTTTTTCTTGGATGTGGTTAGTTTAATTTGCTCCATTTCAAAATGGASTATGTTTAAAGATTGGGAATAAGAAATCTTAATTTCTTTTGGGGCTTTACAGTGCAAATTCTTATACAGAAAAAGAACTTGATATTATTTGGGCTAAATAGAGTTGAGAATCTTGTGATTTTAACTGTGAAATTGTACGCAGACAAAAAAAAAGTAACTCTGTGAAGGGCTGGGTTTTGAAATTACACAGGCAATTTCCTAGCATTTAGTATTTTTTTCTTCTGGAGTTAGTCTATTTTTGCTATGTTTGCCTCACAAAGATACTCTAACAGCATGCCTGACCAGCYTTAAGTTGGCTGTAGATGAGTGAAAACTCCAAGTTAATTGCTTCTTTCTGTCAAGGTCAGGAAAATCTTAATTTGGATCCACTGAGGGAGAAAGTTTTTCAGCCAAGTTCAACCTATTAGAGTGTCCTCAGCTTTATATGACTGAGAGCTTTCAACAGCACACAAGGGCAAGCTGACCTCATCTTTCTTGTGAAAACTTATTGCCAATTTATACTTTTTATCGTCTGAGAAGTGCATGTGCACTGCTGCTCTGTGAATCTGGTTTTGGGTTTGTTTTTTTTTTCAAAAGCCTGTGTTTTGAATCCCTTTCCTTCTTTAGCACAGACTGCCATGGGTGTGCTGATCTCAGCCTGTCTGTGCCCACAAAAAGGGAGCAGCAACAAACACACRTGTCAGGTTTTAATGAGGTTCTCAAAAATTTGGAATCTGAATTGGCTTTTAAGTGTTTAAGCCATGATACTGTGTAATTTTTATGTTCTAATTTTCTGTTTGAAAACATGGGTTTTAAATAGGAAAGGTAAGGGAGCACAGGAAAATCATGAGGGAAGTACCAAATCTACTGAACTGTTAAGAGATTGGGGCTTCATACAGGTTAAATATTATGCATGCATTCAATAATGTGTTTTTGCTCTCACTCTCTATATGATCCAAAAGAGACCTTGCACTGAATGTCCATTTCTTTGGGGGGAGTAAGAGGCAAATTTGATACCCAGAACAAGACAATTTATTGCAGTACAATCATGATGTGCTATTTTTCCTTACTGTTTCAACTCAGATTTTTTTTTTCTACAAAGCCATTTTCAAATTAATTGCATTATCATTAAGAAAAAATTGTGRCATTGTAATGAAGCCAGTGACACTCATGAGGGAATAAAGCAACMACATTCATTTTTAATTTATTGGTATTTTTACAATTTCTTGTAGTGACTTTAGATGAAAATGGCCATTTTATTTCTAATGTGTTCTGGGATTTTGTTTTGTCATTTTCCYTGCTGGGTTTGTCGGTGTTTGATTGCAGGTGAAATGAAAAATAAAAGCAGTAGTTTCAGCAAGAAGAGCAGACCCATTCCAGGGATAACTTCAAGGCCCTTCTCTGAAGCTACAGATCAGTCTTGTTTTAAAAGGAATATTTTTTCCTACACATCTACAGACTGCTACTTGAAAAAATCACCTTTGTCCATATATTAATTGGTGTTCTTGTTTTCTGAAACTTCTAAGTAACACTTTTCAACTTGCACTCTCACTCTTTTATTTTCTCTATACCATGTGCATCAGCTAAAATGCAGATTTTGATTCATTTACCTTGTCCAGAACGCTATGAATAAATATTTTCTATCTTTGACTTGCTTACCTTCTTTAAAAATCTTGCTTCATTTAATAGCTGATGGTTTTTCATCCCTCCCTAACTTTTTTTGGCTACAGTTATGCATTCAATAGTCTCCTTCCTTTTTAACTCAGACAGCTCTGCCAGTTCAATTTATTGATCACATTTCTTAAGAAAGAGCTTGTTCTCTGATGCCAATGAACRAACCATCCCTAATAGTTCAGAAACATCCCAAATAGTATATAGGCATAATAAATATCAAATTTAAAGATGACATTTGAAGTATATTTGGCTTTCCTGTGCACATTCTTTCACAATGATTTAGCTGTTTTCTTCCAGTCTTGTGATGTGTGTTTTTGCACGACACTTTTTTGAAAAATATTCAAGAGAGTGTTGTACTGTGTGCTTCTGCAAATATTAAGCAGAAAATCAAGAGAAAAATATAGTAGAGMTAAAAATATTGCCTCAGCTGTGCCTTCCACCACCACAGGTGCTATTGCTGATGGGAAGACTTCTTTTATCTCAGAGATCTTGCATCACATCCAATTCAAAAGAATAAAGAAATGTGGGAAAAAGGAAACTTAGTACAGCAGTTTAGTCAGTRCTTCAGTTCAGTATTCCCACAGATTTTGCATTGCAGAGTGGTTTTGGATTGTGCAAACTGGATTCTTCTGGGGGAAGAAATGCATCTGATACCCTCCAATTGCCAATGGGATTGGTTCAATGATCAGACTGGAGTTAAACCAAAGGAAAACCCCTTGGAATGCAAAWAGCATCACTGTTGGAAGCTCAGCACTGTTTTATTCCACACACTGATCCCTGGGCTGCACTGCAGTCCTTGCTAAAGTGGCTRCAATGGGATTCTGTTCCCACTATATACAAGTTGTCCATCTATCCCTCACAAAATTGTTGTAGCAAATCCCAGTAAGAAGCAGATGAGAGATAAAATGCTTCCAAGGAAAAAAAAGGTTAAAGCTCTATTTCAACAATTAAAATTGCCCAGTGTGGAGGTTGCTCTTGGAACTCTATTACACAGGGAATCCAGGGAGAAAAAGAGAAAAAAACTGGGTTAATGTGAGAAATGAAACAGCAGTAGGAGACAAATTTTCAGAAAAGGTGCATTTTTCTGTGACTGGGCCCGGGTTCAGAGACAGACTGAACAGAAAAAGCATAGATGCTGCTAGAAATCAAGAATGTCTTTTCTTTCTCTGATATTTTGGTTTTAGAAAGAATAAAGTCATTAGAGGAAAGAGAAGATCATAGAAGGGCACTGCTTCTTCCTCTGCATATGGGATTTTTTTTGCTAACACAAATGATCACGCATAATTTCTTACATATTTCCTCAATGTGTGTTAAAAAAAAAAAAAACAAACTCATTTTCTGTTGAGCAAGATTTTGAATCAAAGTCTGGGACAAATTATCACCATTTTCAGACACACTTTCCTGTACTATGCCTCATGACAAAACCAAACACAAAACAGTTCTCCAGGAGAGCCAAAATGCATCATACTAGAGGGAAGAAAAGTTCAGTGTTTAATGGTAGAAAATCCTGCAAAAATTTTAAATCCTCCTTCCTGAAAGGACACGATGTGGAGTATTTTCATGAGAGGGTCTTTCAAAGATAAATTTGCACCAATAGAATTTTCTTTATTTAGATCTGATAATTGATTTCATCAGGTCATCACCTTATGTCTYGGTTCCTTTGTCCTGAGAATGCCTGTCCATTGAAAATATCTGTTATGGAAAAATAACTTTGAAATGCTCTTTTCTGCTGGCAGACTCAACTAAACACAGTAGCTGAAAAATAGTAAATCCACTCTACCTTGATGTTAGTGAAAAAAATAGAGATATTCTAGTCTGGATTGTCATAAACAAAACTCATCTTCTGCAAGTAAAATTGTTTTCCCTAATAAGAGCATTCATCTTTTTTTTTCAGGTGTCATTTACTTAGGTAGATCAAGAGATAGATCTTGTAACCCACCTTAAAATTTATTTTTCCTAAATTTCATCTTCATACTTTTCTCTTATTTTTTGGTAGCATGCAAATTTAGGTTCAGCTATGCAGAGGAAAGCAGATGCAGCTGTAGCTGTGCTCAAAATTCAAGAGAGCCTTAAAAGTCTGAAGCACAGGTTTTAATGTCATTTAGTATTTCCTCTAAATGGATTCTCTCCCCAAATTATGTTATCCTCTAATGACTGATCAACAGACACTAACAGCTACTTTATAAAGGCTTATTATGTGAAATAATTCACAAAAGAGTAAATAATTGGTATTACAGCACTTTAAAGCAATACAGTTAAACTTGTGAGCCATTAAAAACTTTTCCATGATTCACTCTAGCAGGGCTTWATTTTAAAACAAGTTAATAAGAAAGTTAACTCTCAAAGTCACCCTTACACTACCCAAACTGCTACTCCTTTGAAGCTTTTGACATCCAAAACTGTGTGTTCTCATGCATTCCCAGCTGTCCTACCCATCTTTTTATGTTTCTTATTGATGATGTAGAGATTTCTGATGGATGCAACACCAACCTCCAATTTCTATTTAAGTAAATTTTTTTCTCTTAGCTGTTGTATTTTATTGTATGGTGAGCAGATTTATGATGTTCCAAAAGCCCTTTGTGGTGTGGAAAATACAGATTTAGCTTTCCTGAATTATCTAGGAACTAATCATTGAACAGGTAGTGCAAGGAAATGAAAGAATACAAGTACTGGATTCACAGTAAATTCTGTAATTGGATWTGATTATGTTTGGAATCTACCATTTGTAAGAAATTTGCCTTTGGGATGGCAATTAATGGCTCATGATGCTTTTGAAGAATCCCTTACAGCTGACTGAGTTCCTGATTTTCACAGCATTTATCCAAAATCAGATGGGCTTTTATTGATTTTTTTTATTTTTATTTTTTACATGGCAAAACCTAATGTTAATCCCTTTCAAAAGTCTTTTAAAAAGGAACAGTGACATTTTTTTCAAGAACCTTTATATTTTTACTGAAGGCAAGAAATATTTTAATTGTTGTCAGGGTTTCAAACAAGAATTCTATGCTGAAGACAGCTTTGAAGTCCATGCACAAYGTTTGWACAGGTGCTGCAAAATTGTTCCATRGATCTGTGATGATGGAATTCAGAAAGTGCTGTTTCAACCATCTTATTCTTCTGGGGATGAAAGTTGCATCTCCTCTTAGCTTTTCTAATACTGTGGATATAATTCTGAAATTCTGTTGTTGGGAATTGCTAAATTATTGCATTAAAAAAATGTGTTCAGCATTTTCATTCTGAGTCTGTCTCGCAAAATGAAATTCTGTATTACTTCTTCCAGGGCTGTCTGTAAAGTTTCTTGGACAGCAYCCAGATACTGGAAAAGTATTTCCAGGATTATCAGAGAGGGAGGCATTTCTCAAATGTTCAGAAAGGCAAAAACCCCAGGAATGTTTAAACGTTTCCTGTTTGTGGCACAAGCGTGCATCCCACACAGGGTTCTCAGTGCCAGCTAAAAATAAAACAAGGTCTGCCTTTGGGTCTCAGCACAGATTCTCCTGATGTCTAAAAAGACAGAAACATGTAAATTGGCCTTTTTTTTTGAGGCAGAACCATTAATAGAGTAACTTCCCACTGCCTCAAGTGACTTTGTGTATGATAGGAGTGTAGCATTTTTGTGAGTTAAAAGTTACTGAGAGAGGGAGCAGCTAAGCAGATTGGTGAGCAAATTTAAGGTGATGGCCTAATTTTTATATTTTTTTCCCTTAGAGATCCAATTAAAATGCAGGTGGAGTAACATTTGATAAAGGACTAGCAAATATTTAATACATCTCTGTTCCCCCACCCCCCAATTTTGATTATAGTCAAAATTAACCTACTTTAAAGTATTTTTCTGCATAAGCTCACAGAGAAGTCTTGTAGAGTCCAAGTCCTGCTTAAGTCCAAGTCCTAACTTAAGAAATTTTCATGCTGACAAATGTTTGGATCATCAACTCTAGAGAGTTTAATGTGGAAAGTGTTGGTTATTTCAGCATGCTGGTTATTTCAGCATGCATCCAGTAAAAATGGCCTCATCTGCTGCTGTCTGTGCTACACATTGGTGATACAAACAGTAATATTCCTTTCAGGAGGAACCAGTGCTCAGGGTCCTTTGGTCCTGGAGTGTTTCTGAAGGATAGCAGAGATCAATCAGAATTCTTTTCATCTTCATGAAATAATTGAAATAAACACTTGATAAYCTGGTGGGCTTTTGGCACAAGAGTGTGACAGCTTTAATGCTAAAACCACACTGACTAGTGTGTATTTTCCATTGCCTGAATGCTTATTTATTTTAGAGCTCAAACTGTTTATGTTGTTGYTAGTCCATGCATCTATGCAGGTTTTGTCAATAGGATTATGTTGCAGCAATTGATTTTCTTCCAATGAGTAAATAACAAGATAATCTTGCTTTGYCTAGGCCTTAATTAAATATAGGTCCTACATTTATTTGTGAGAGGCTGCATGTCCTTATCTTTCAATAGGTTATGTGTGCACTGATGAGCTATTTCTGCAGGTTCACAGTCCTTCAAAAGTCACCTGTGCCTACTTATGTTATTTGTATAAATAATGTCAACAAATGCTATTTTTGCAGGGTTGTATTACTGTCATGRTGCCAGCCTAATTAGTTTGTTTTATATTAGGTCTTGCTCATTGTTAATGACCTTTCAAATATGTCTTTCTCTGCTGTGCTAGGTAAAAAAGAACATTACCTTCCATTTTAAGGATAGACAATGCTGTTCATTTGAAAGAAATAGTGTCTCATTATTTTTTTTCAATTTGTGCAAAATCTCACTTCATTCTAAATCAACTTCTTTTAAAAATTCTTTGCAACCAACAGGAATCTAACACAGTTTCATGATTTCAGTGGAAGCACATCAGTTTACAGTTTGGATTTTTTCTTTGCACTGCCATATTGTAACACTAAAATGTTTATATTCTCAACATGATATTGATTTTATTGTCAGGGTCAGACCTTCTGTTGGTGGGAGAAGAAAAATGCAAGTAAAAATCTAGTGATTTCTGAAAGAGGGGGTTTTGCTATTTTGGTTTTGTTGTTTTTTTTAATTAAAGATACTAGAAACAAGATGAAAAATCGTATAAAGATTGTGAATATGCTCTTTGGTCTTTGAAAATGAATATTGAACACTGTTTGAGTAAGGAGTGTGAAGCAAAAGTGTCTAAGTCTCAGCTAAAACCAGCTTTTTTAAAATTTCTTTATGTAGCTTCCTATGAGAAGGCAAGTGATCCTCTGTTGGAACAAACGCCTGTAAATGGTGGATAAAAAGAGGTGATAATGTTTGTCATCCCATTTAAAGAAAAGGGATTGAGTGGATGTCCTTCAATATGTGAGATGCGGAGATATCAAAAGGTTCTGTGATTCTACAGCTAAGGTTGTTTTTCAGAATAGACTTCCTGCGAAACACAAATCTAGTTCTTGAAAAACCTTTATTGTGAATTTTCGCACAGAATTATGGCATTGGATAGAAATAGCAAAACAGCATTTTACACACTTCATAGAGATTTTGTATGAAATTWTTCTTGGTCCATGTATCTCCCGATCACTATTGGTCTTTTTTTCCAAGCTTCTCACATCATCTTGTTTATCCATCCTCATCAGTATATTCGTCTTCCAGAAAAGATTAAATTTTCAAAAAAATGCATATATGAAAAACTGTATTTTGATGCTTTCAAAACTACCAACACAAAACCTACCTGCAAAGAGTAGCAATGCCAATCCCATAATATTTGTTTTCTTCACCCACACTGCAGCAGTCTTCACATGACCATTAAACTCCTGTGATTTCCTCTCCCATTCAGTCTTCTCTCAGATCAACATGCTTTTGTACCAGATTTCTCAGCAGATGATAAGAATAGCTTGCTCAGGATATAATGATGAGAAGGCTGAGGAAGGAGAAATAAAACCACATGTATTTACTATTTTCTAACATGCTGTGGTCAGAAGAAAGGATATGTTTTAACCAGGATTTAGCTTCATTGCTTTGCTTCTGTAAGACTGAATAAATTCTATCAACTTCAAAGCAATTTGTACAGACATTCCATCAGAGAGACTAAAGAAAGCAGCTACCAATAAATTTCCTATTGATCTGCAAGTAAATAAAATTCATATAAAAACCTCTCCTATGTTTTTTAATACTAACCTTGCCATAAGGAAAGATCAMTGACCTAGCATTTTTATCAAAGTGGAAGTTGAGCTTCGGCAGCTCTGCATCTTGCAAGAATTCCCTCAAAAAGATGAAGATCAAAATCAGCATTGTTTGGCTTATTCCTCCTGCAGCTGAGGTCTAGGAGCAGTAAGAATGTTTTCATTATACATTTTAAAGGTGAGTAAAATCCCAGTTTGAGCAAGCAGCAGGGCAGCTGCAGGAAGGGCTGACATCCCRTGGAGGGATTTTATTGAGCAGCTCTCTGTTCTGAAAGACAGCAAAAAACAGAGAAAACTRAGCCTAGACCAAAGAATGTATGGATTTTTGGAGGGTGAAGAGGTTAGAGAAGTTGCAGTGCATAAGACAAATAAATCATCAATTGCAAAAAAAAAAAAAGTTTATTCTAGTTTATTTTTATAACCTACACATTTTGTCCATTATTTTTTCTCCTATGAATTAAAGATTATATTCTGAGTGAAGCAGACAGGTGTTATGAGAGGTTATTACCTGAAGTACCCAGACTGACAAAAATGAAACATTCATTTGTCCTTAATAATCACACAGTAAATGCACAGAAAGCTCATTAAATTAAACTATTTCCTGTCATAGCTACTGTGGAAAATCCCTGGGTGAGGTGAACTAAATAAATATGTTTACATAAGTCATGCCAAGGTTTTCTGTGATTTTCATGTGATGTTTATTCAGCAAACAGGCCCAGTATCTTTTCTCCATTATCAGTGGCTGAGATGTATCCAGCCTGTGGAGTTCACTTTTAAATCTTCCATCAGTATCCCGTGTTCCAGGTTTCTATGACAGATGCCAGGTGACTTTGGACAGATTTTTGTACATTCAATTCCTTTGTTTTTGTGACAGTGTATTTTGATATTGGTGGCTGCTACTAATTTACTTTTTTGGGGGGTGTCAATCTTTTTTTTCTTTGTTTAATCCATGAGGTCATTGACAAATGATTCCAAGTTTGTGAGAGAAATGAAGATCYTCAAATAGAAGCAGTAGTAATGGATTTGAATTAAAAGAATTGAATTATAGATTGCCTAATTGGGTGGGAGTAAAAAAGAATGTGAACAGAATTGCAATATTAGGAAATTAGTTAGGAAACAGGAATAACTACTGATCTGGGGGCATGCACARCATTCTCCTTAGGTGTTTTCTTCCTGACATGAGGGATATGCCAACACAGCTGTGAAAATCCAGGGCACAGTCAGTACCCAAGTGGAAGAAAGAAAATTACCAAAAATTTTATTTCTTAACATGTTATTTGAACTTCTTTCTTTATTCCATTCATTTTTGGAACTTTGTGATTAAAGTCAAAAAACATATGTCATAAAGAATTATCCCCTTTCTTTTATCAAAAAAAAACCAGGGAATGAAGATATGTATATTTTAATAATCCATGCTAATAGCAGCATGATTTATTGCATAGGCATTTCTTGTACATCCTCTCCTTTCCATGTAAAATAACAATCAAACAACTGAGCCCCAAACAACATTTGGTTCTGGTTCTTGTCAACTCTTCATTTTCTTAATATAATTTTGATTGCACTAACAGTCTAAGAAATATGAAAATCAAAACTAGAAACTTCATTTTGACAAACAGTCATGTCTATTTTCTTTTAATGAAATAAAAAATGGCTTTGTGCAGGGTGTAAGAAAACTTGGAGGGCATTCTTTTTACGTTACCATATATATTATGACATTTCCAGAAAAGTTTGTTTTTGTACTCAGAAAACAGGCATGAAAAACTTCTGCTACTTGTAGAAATTAATGTAAAAACAATATAAATCCCTTTTATTTGCTTATGACACAGTTAATTATGAATTTGGACAAAGTCCCAGAGTTTTGACCAGAAATTATTTTTTATGGTAGGTACAAAGAGAAGAAAACGCAARGGTAGAGTCTAAAGGAATTGTTTAAAAAAAAATGGTTCTGTTTTCAATTAACTTGTTAAAAACCCTAAGCAAAGCTGTCAAAAGATGCTGGAGGTATTTGATTAAAAACTGTAAAGATACTGAAATGGAAAATGATAGCATTCCTTTTTTATGTATACAATTTATCTTTCTTTCCCAGTCAAGTACGTAGGGAAAAAATATTCCCTGTGGTTAAAGCAAACTTTCCAGARAGATTTTTAATCTCATCTGAAACTCACTGAGTGATTTAACTGTGGGATCCAAGTGGGTCGAACTCTTCCCRTAGTTGTGGGATATTCTGGAGCTTTCCAAAGATAATGCATACCTGTTCCAAAGAAAAGGATAAAATATGTTGTTATTAAAAGTATTTTTTTTCTGATTTTAGATCACATACACAGTTTTGAAGGTCTTCATCATCTATATTGCTAGTAGAGTGTTTGAATGAATTGTGGCTGAAAGTGCTATCTATAAAGAATTTCTGCTCCCAAAGCAAAGATGACACAACAGAAAAAGATCCAATTTATTCTCAAAGGGTTGTAAGAACTCAGAACTTCATTTTGAAAAGATCTGACAGTCAGATTCTAGCTTCCTGTTATATTACAGCTCATCAGCTGTGTCAGTGTTGCTGTGTGATGCCCTTCCTTTATTCAGGGCAAACCTTTGATACTCAGGCTGAGCTCACACCTCATGAGGTGAAATTCATCTCAAATCAAAGGCAGACTTAATCAAAGTAATTTAGGTTCCTTCAGAGTCAGTGCAGGGGCAGAGGCACCCTTTGCCATCACTCACCTCATCCTAGACTGCTCTCCTTGGATAAGAACTATGAAATCAATCTGGAAAATTTCCTGATGGGCTACTGTAAGTCACTCCTGGGCCTGAGCCCTGAAGCAGCTCTTCAAACTGCTCTGCAGTGTGCAAGAATGATAAATTCCTCCAGGAGGAGTGCCAAACTGTTCTAATGTTCCATTCACCAGCAGTCCCTTCACTGTTGTATTGAAGTGAACAGAGGTGGCTTAATGCATTATTTCTGGCACATGAAGTCGCTTCCTTGTCTTCTACCCTGTCCAAAATGCATTTCTGTCTGCATTTCTGTCATGTGGCAGGTACAGCCAGACATTTGAAAGGTGATCTCCATCTGCCCAATAAACATGTATTGAAATTCTGTCTCTGGACTCATCTGTTCTCCTTTGTTTTGGTCCAGTTACAATAAGGAAAACAGTGTTTTGCCTGTTCATCTTATGCCCAAAGTATTTAATTTTTGCCTGTGGCCATTCTTTTCTCCCAATATATTACCAGGGCCATTCTGTAAATGTCACAGGACAATTTCTGATATTTATCTGCCTCCCTTTTAAAGAGGAGATTCACTCAGAAGGAAGAGATGACATTAGAAAAGCTAATTAGAGAAAAAAACTCTTCACTTTATAACACATCACTAGAGTGAGARATTTAAAGCTTGATGAAGATGCTACAATCAGTAGAAAATATTTTACATTGTGTAGCAGGTCAAACTACATGATCAACATGTTCCTCTCAGGTCTCTAAATCCATAAGTCTTTATTGTCTTTCTTCTGCTTTTTCTTCTCCACTGGAATTGGATTTCTCTATAAGTGATTAAGCTGCCAGACTAATGGAGGTTTAGAATAATCAAGGTGTTTGAGTTGATACTGGAAATGGAAGTAGCCCATGTTAGGTAAAAGTGATTGCAGCAGTTTGAAGAATTTACTTTCAGAAGGAAAGAGAAGTGAAAAACAGCGAGCTACAAGGAATATGCAAAATAGAGGTAAAAGAAGCCTGGCAGGAAAGAAAACTAGAAAAGTGAGAGAGCAGATATTTACTTAACTATGTTACAGAACTTCCTGGGTCAATCACACAATCACAGCTGCACAAGCCTAGTGGAAATTAATGTTCTAAGTGCTGGTTTATTATTTGGTTTGTAACTGCTATTTATTATTTCTGTAATTATTATAGTTGTGATCTTTATGGAAGGAAGATAGACTTTTTAAAAAATGGAAATGTTAGAGATTTTATCTTCATRTATTTTGTTAAAGTTTCTGAATATTCAGAAGGCAACTGGTAAGAAAAGCAGTTAATCTCCTCTCTTAGCAGAGCTCTGATTCCCTGTGAAGAAGGTTAGAAATATCTGATAATCTTTGCTAAGTCTCTAGTGTGTGTTTAATTTCTTYCCACCACACTGATAGCAAGAACTAACTTAGCCTCGAGAAGATCTGCACATCTCTAAGTCAGTAATGGCTAATGATTGTCTAAACACTGATATGCCCTTACCCATGTATCTCTGAAGTATCTTCTCTCTATTTGTCTTTCCTCATTTTATTTCATCATAATAAACTTGYAGAAAATAAATTTCCACTGTGCAATGTACCAACAAAAATGAAAGGCCTATCCAGCCTGTTACCATTTTTTTCATAGCTGGGATCTCAGAGCAGCCCAGGATTTAAGAACACATCTGAAAGATTTACCTCAGCTTCTACCATCTTTTCTAACCAAATAACTGAAATATTGATGAAGAGTAAAAACCATTTAAGGTTAAAATATGTCCTCTAAATCAGACACCAACAGATAACCCCAAACTGGATATACAGCTAAATTATTTTGGTTTCATGTGACGTCAGTGTGCCCCACTGGGTGAGCTACAGCCTTGCATCCACTCTAATTAATTATCTATTATCTATTATGTCTGACTTGATTTTCAGTTTTGGGCAAGAAAATTGACCATGTGTGCTTGCTTGTGTCAGTAGCTAATTTTAAGTAACCAGTCTAATTGAAGATGTTATGCTCCTTCAGCTTGTCAAATACAAATTCACATTTTCTGATTAATGTGATTCATTTATATYAGATTTGACTTGACAGGATGACAATGTGTAATATAGAATACAAAGATGACAGGCTTCTCCATCTCCTCTGTCACCTTTCATTATGAATTTTCTAGTCAAGGCTGTGGCCTACACTGTCTCACCTGAGATCTGATAAAATTTGAGCAGAATTGCAGCCAGATATGGCTGACATAATCTGCTCCCACAGGTGGGGATGTGCTTTCAGAAAGAGGACAATTTAAACCATTTCCTCCCATTTGTAACCCTTATACCTAACTGTCTTTGTAGCATTTGGGTGTGGTTGAAAAATTACTGTGAAAAGCTAGAAAAAAAAAAAAGAAAAACATTGCAAGAAATAATTTCCTGTCATATATTGTAAATATAAAAAAATCAAAGACTTGTTTGAGATTTTTTCTTCTTTATGCTTATTCTTTTTCTTCCATCTTTGCAATTTTGCAGTTGCAATGTTGTAGCTGTAAGGATCTAAGGAGATTTTCTGCAGTTATATTATATTAGATAACTATTTTTCAAGCACAGGAGAGAATCTTGGTGTTCTATAACCAGGCAAAATACAAATCATAACTGAAAAAAAAAGTTGAAGGACACTTAAAACAGGTGAATACTGGAAACTGATGGGCAGCTACACCACATGCTCCATACAATGTGGAGATTGCAGAAAATATAAGAAGAGGCTTGTGGGGATCTATTTTTAAAAAGAAATGAAAGCTTTTTTTTGTCTAGCCTTCTTTTTTCTTACTGCCCCTTCTTGCCATGCTTCATTTCTTAAGAGAATTTAAAAGAAAATTTGAAAAAAAACATGTAAAATGTTTACAAATAATTGGTTTTTGTTTTATGAATGTCACTTCTCGAAGAAAACACGTACACATTTTACACAGATATTTCAGTTAACCTGTGCTGATATTTGTGAATGGTAATAAAGATCTACAGCTGACTTAAATGAAAAGTGCTTAAAGAAGCACTTGAGCTGTGCTTCTGTTTCTTCATAAACACAGAAAAATATTGCCTCTGTCTTTTTTGAGTAGTATTTGTGACAATGCACAAATATGTGYAGAACCACAAATATGAATACAAGAATAATTCAGGGTGTGAGGAAAAACTCAGAGCTGTGTTTTGGTGGGTCAAGCATAMGTGGAATCCACTGTTCAGGAATCCAGAGAGGAGGATCAGAGTGGGTTTGACATTGTGTTCCACTGTTGCCAAATAAAAGAGGTTTAGCTTTTATAAATCCTTGTTAAAAGGATTTTAACACTTTTTCCGAAGAGTTGTGATTCAGACTGGAGCACTCCTCCTGTTACCTGCTCTCAGCTTGTCTAATCAGGGTCCTTGTAGCTTAAGTGGCAAGGCCAGTTGTCACAATCCGCTTAACCCAAGTGGGAGTCGTGATGGTTCGTTATTAGAATCTCAGAGCGCAAAAGAAACGAGGGGCAAGTATATATTCAAAATCATGAACAATTTAATTGGATTCTTGTGATAGAAGAGGGAGAGAGAGAGAGAGGGAAAAGAGAAAGAGAAAGAGTGGGTTTATAGCTACCAAACGGCTCTAATGAGCCCGCGTGGTCCAGATTTCATGGGTTCGCCAGCGTCCATTGTGGGGATCCCATCAGGGTCTTTTCAGAGAGACTCTTTATAGTCTTTTTGAAAGCGGGTGGCAGCAGGCCAGGGGGTTACGAAGTATGGGAAAACTGGCCAAGAGGTGGGGAAAGAATGTCCATTGTTCCATGAGGTGTGCAGCATGGGCTGTGGGCTGTACCGTTCTCTCTGCCTTCATGTCAGGAATGGTGCGACCATCCGTAGCTTACACGTTGTACTCAGCACATGGGAACTGGAAACTTGGCAGTCATCCCACCTTGATCTGGCTCGGACTCCTTTGAGCAAAAGTCCCCCTTTTCTCCCCCTTGGAGTTTTTGGGGTGTTCAGTCTCAGTCCATGTCGATGATCTGAGACGGTCAAGGGACTTCCGTATGGTCTCTTACACCAGTCCAGTTTTATTCCTCCATGGTTAGGAATTAGATAGGTAGAATTAYCCCAATTTCATCCTTGATGTTGCCCTTCCATCAATTCCTGGTAGCTGTTTCTTTTTTTGCATTTATTTCAGAATTTCTGAGACAACCATGTGTGCAATGATCACATTCCTTCCATAGATACCACTGTGATCTGTTGATACAGATTTGGAGGTGAAGATAATGGAAGTAGAAAGTTTATGGTAATAATAGATCTCTTTCTCTTCATTACATGAGGCATTCTAATTCATGTAATGTTCCTTCTCTGCAGAAGATTGACCATTTTTGAGCTCAGTATTAATTATGCTTACTAGTGATCCTGTAGTTGAAGGTCCCATGATAAACTCCTATTTTATTTTTAGGGGTTCATAATTCATATTTAAAAGCCCACTTTGGACTGAAATATGCCACCACTGTCTAACACGACTTATCTGACCCAGCAGTAATATATGRTAGATATGGAAGGAAGAAGCTGCACTTTGAATAATTCAAGGTGATTATCTCATGTGCAAAATCATTCTTTTCAYGTGGATGTCATCAGAATGGCCATATAAACATGCACCTGGCATTGACAGGCTATATCTCATCACAGCACTATGACAATAAACACAGGMTGCTCCTCTAACCTGCTTTTTCTTCCTGATATAATTTGCATTACAAGAACTGAATTAGGTATTTTCTTAAAGTCAATAKAAAATGTGGAAAAAGCTAAATTTATCAGCCTTTAGACATTCCCAGTGCTAGGATATATGGTTTTAATAGGATACCTTGATTTGTACGTCACCAAAGGAGAAATAATCTCCTTCAATTCTTGTATTAATGGGGTTTTTTTTTGTGAATTATGCATTTATTTGATTTGAGAGCAGAGTTACARCTTTAGAGGACAGGTGTGTGCATCACAAGGCCTGACACTAATGAATCTTGATCTCAACAAAATCATCAGACTTAGAACTCTTTTTCCAAACTACAGACTCAGCTCAAAATTGAGTATCAACTTCTTTCTGCCAAAGAWTACAAGTAAATTAGAAATCAATGAAGCATGCAGCTGTCAAAGTCGAGCCATCAGAATAATGATTAAACTGCCCTTTGTATAAAGGAAATTAAGTTTCTACTTAATCCATCTCCATCCCAAGGGATTATGAAATAATATCCTCCGCTTTTTTTCCCCAAGCCCTGTAGTGATGGGGAGCTGACCAGATGCTCACTGAGATTTGGGAGCCATTAAACCAACWCCAGATAACACACTCACCTCATTTTGTCTGTATTCTCCTCTGTGCACTGAAAATAAGATAAGGTTTTAGCATAATTTAAATTTCAGTACTAAAATAGTGGCAAACACTGCTGCAATAACTTTCTCTTTCCTACCTTTTTCTGTTATAATCTTTTTTTTTTTTTATATTAGTGAATAGAAATACTTCAGTGATCCCCCTTTTTAAAGTGCACTTTGCTCATTCCAGAGCACAGCTCCCTCAATCTGTACACACTGCATATCCTTCCTGTGTAATTTGCTTTTCAGACATTCTGTGCTCTGTTGAACTAGACCATCAATAATTCTGCATTTTCTTCATGTTTGGATATAGACTTACACGACATAACTGAGATATGGCACAGCACATTTCAGTTCCAAAGTTTTCTGCACCATAACTGTTGGAACTAGAGCATTAACATTTTAAATGCATTCCTGTGGTATCAGCCTTCAAACAGATGTATTATGAGGAGGATCTCCCAAAGAAATAATAATGGTAGAAATTTTCTGAACTCTGAAGAACCACCAGGRAAGGTAGTCCATATCTGTATTTTTAAAACATGTGGACAAAAAAATATCTTAAAAGAAGATTCTTCAGAATTCCGCAGTCTGTTAGAATTCCATGCTTATTTTTCCTTGGCTTATACTTGAGCCAGCATGGCCCCCATAAACTTTTATTTAGAATTTAATTTGAAATTGTTCAAGAGTGTTGAAGAACATTTAAAGAAAAGAGGTTTTATCATGTATGGAACTGAGGATAAAGGATTCTTCTTTACTGTAAGACAATTAAGTTTTGTCAGTTAAATGTGTTTGATTTTTCATGAATGCTTTCATTTAATAAATAATTCCTAACTGGTGTTCAAAATGTAAGTTTAAGGGMATACAGATCAGTACATTCTAATGACATCTTCCTGAAATTATATCATTACCTCTCTTTGTAATGTTCAGATTTAAATACCTTGGTTATTCCTATACTGTTGTTAGATAATGTCTAGACTACTGTTTCAAAAGATGACAACAATATGTGCTTAATAGTCTGAATTGGTCATTTTCCTCATTAATAAAAAATAGTACAAATTCCTCAGTAATAAAAGTAGTAGAAATAATTACCATCAGTATTCAAAAATATTATTGTAAAATATGGTAAAAACATATTTTAAAAATTTTAAAATTATTCCAGAATCCCGAATAAATGTAAGAATCACAAATTAATGTTTTAAGTCTCCTTTCTCCCCYCAAATGTGCCTCTTTTACTTCCTCTCAAAAGCGCAAATTTATCATTCTGAAAAAAGGAATTTTCAGAAATGCTGAACAGTAYTGAAAAATTCTCTTCAAGAGACTCCATCATCCCTCTTTGAGATAGCACTGCAAACTCATGTATTTTTGAAGCTGRTTTGTGCTTTTTAAAGATGTACTAAATGTAGAATATCTATAAGAAAAAGTTGGTAGTATTACTATTGCTACTATACCGTCCTCTGGTGCTTTCTCTTTTTCTGCTAGATGAATATTGTGTRAAAAAAAAATAGCAGCAGCAAGGAAACCCATCACTGCTCTCATAGGAGAGCTCTGGTTTCCTCAACAATTCTGTATAAAGAATGAAGAATCACTGCTTGGGTGCAGTGGATATTCTGCCTTAATGAAGCTGATAAGGGGAAAACATTCAAAGGAGAAGAAATTCAGTCAATTAAGCAGCTTCTTTTAGCAGTGCCTGTGCTCTTGCTGTCTGTGTCTCCTGCATGTTTTTGCTTTTAGGGAAATTGCCCACGTCTAATGYTGTTCAATGTCACTTTATCAAAGCTCTTATTTGAGGAACTTGTTGAGAAAATTAGAAGTGATGAAGTAGCCCAAGGAGGTAATGTCAGAGCRTGCAGGAGATTCTGATGGGAAGCCCTGGCTTCCTAATTGTTATTATGCTTACAAGGACGCCGTTAAAAGAAAAATGAATGCCTTGTTTCACACCTGCTGTAAAAGCTGCTGCAACTCTGCAACTCTTAAATCATTCTTCCTGCAGCGAACTAGAGAATGAAACTCAGGCCATTTAATTTCCAAATACCAGTAATTAAAATGAGTCACATCATCAGAGTTTGGCAGGACTACAGCTTTCTTTTATTTTTTTTCATTTTCTCATAAATTTCAGCGAAGGTCGGATTTGTTGGGGGAGGAGAAGAACCTGCCTGCTTTTGTGCTCACAGGAGGTTAAAATATGACTTGTTCACAGTGTCCCTCATAGTTCAGGACTTAATGGTCCTTGACGGGGATAACCTAGAAGTTAATTTTACTTTGTGTCCCAAAAGCAGTCATTGTCACTGTAATCCTTCTTGCAGGCTGAAGGGTATCTTCACCACCTGATCAGACTTTCAATAGCGATTGATGAGAGATATCATCAACCAAGAAGCACTTTCCTCGTGTTTTCTGGCAAAAGATAAAAAGGAAAAGAAACAATTGTGCTAGCTTACTTTTTCATAAATGTAAGCCTTCACAGTGCTCCTTACTTTAAATGTCTTATCTTGCTGTTTGTAAAAATCAAAGTACAGCAAAATGAGAAACTGCTTCCTCTTTGGTTTCCCGTGTTGTTCAAGTCCTGCCAGGGAGAAGGATGAGTACATAATGGGGAAATATAACCTCTTTCCAGGCTTTTTATCCAGAGAAAATGGATACTTGAAGGCAAAGACCAGCACTATCAGGAAGACCTCTGCTCTAACCYCTGGATATTAAAGTGTGCTGCGTACAAAGAATCTTCAAAAAAAATATCATCTTCTGACTTCTAACATGGCCAATGTGGATTACACACCTTCGAAACACTACACATGTGGTTTCTTTTTTGTTTAAACTTACCCAGATTTGGGAGTGCTATGCATGGTAGGCAAAGTTCTGCCCTCCAACCCTCTTTAAAGCTCTTTTCCAAGACTCAAGCGATAAACCTTTGCAAGTAAAGAGCTGTAAAAGTATTTTAATATAAGCATAACAGAATGCTTTTCTTCCCGGATTTCTGTACTAAAACTGAAAACTCTAGTGTTAAATTCCATACTCAGAATTCTAWGCTCTAAAGGATTCCTTCAGTTGGAATCTACAGAAGCACTGGCTTTAAAACAGCTCTGACATTGCAGCAGGGCATTTGTGTCTACAAAACTGCATTAAATGATGTCAAGCTATGGAAACAGCTGCAAAGAAAGCTTTGCTGTGTGATGGGTTTTGTATGTGATTCTATTAAATTCTGTACAGAGTAGAAAGAATCACTTAAACTGAGTTATAAAAAGAGAGCCGCACATTCAAATTTCTCTAATTGTGAAAATACTGCTTCAATATGATCCTAATTTTATTTATCAAAGAAAATGCCTTTGATTTTTTTTTCTTTTTGACCTGAGTAAAGATGTTAACATGATAGTTATACCTTTGAATGTTACTTTTTGTTGGGAAGATTTACAGGGTTCTTTGATGGGTTTAGTCATTCTAATGCTTCTTCAAGGGCATGTGGTTCYAGAAGCATCTCCATGAGCAAGGTAAGACATTTATTGGAATTGTCAAAATAAAAAAATCACATTGAAAACTGTTTCAGTTCTACTTCTACAAAAATCAAATCTGACTTCTTTTTCCTAGAAAGGCCAGTCTTGCCCATTTAATGAGACTGGCAAGACTGACTTTGGGATTTCAGCAGAGCCCCTGCAGGCAGCAGATCATCTGCACAAAGGGCAAATTGGTGCTGTGACTGACAGTTCTACCCTCCCCATCTGTAGGGGCTGCCAGACCAATCCTAAATATCCCTCGACCTTTGAGGAGGGGCCCACATGGGAAATTTTGCACTATAGGAATCGAATGAACATGAGATTTATGTGTTTTTTAAAGATATTTAATGCTAAATAAAAATCAATTATAAATATGTATACATAAATGGGAGAAATAGTTTTAAATACAGTGTGTACTGAATCAGAGTTGATGTCATTAAAATGAAAGCTCTATTGTTTTGTATAACTAATAGCAAACATTCCAAACATGATTCAGATTGTTTTCTGTTAGAGCAGAAAGTTTAGGTTAATGTAACATTGTCTCCTAACTATGATAAAACCTTCTGGCCTTGAAAGAYAAGAAAATACATTTCTTGATCCATGTTACCTTAGTAACTGTTAATATCACCTTATGAGTATTAGTGACTGGAAAGGTGAAAGCAGTTTGTGTGTTTCAAGAAGAAATAATCACCTTTTTTTTCCCCCAGTTGTATGAAAATGGAACCTTCTTTACTCTGATCAGCTGGAATTGTGGGGATCAGCCTCTCTCGATTTAAAGATGTACTAAATGTAGAATATCTATAAGAAAAAGTTTATAAAAAGTTTATAAGAAAAAGTCTCTCGATTTATCAACAAGCACAAGTAGTTAGAATCGGTTTTGTGTGAAGAAGAGCAAGCAAATAAAATAATTTATTTTATACAAAGCAAACAGTRCTTGAATAGTCAGCCATGAAGAAAATTCTCTTTCCTGGCATTGCTCACAGGAGTGAGGATTATTCAGTTTCACAGGCCCTGTCCTTGAATTATTTTTCACTGGAGTCATCTCGTGTAGGACATTTACACAAAGAAGCGTTTAGCCGTACTAGGAATGATTAAGCATATTCCCTAAGGTGAAATTTCACAGTAGTGATAATAATAGACTAAAGGTGAAAAGAAAGAAAAAAAGGAAGGGCAAAATTCCCTAAGGATGCATATGGGTWACACAGAGACCATTATCATCCTCTYTGACCTCCCCTACTATTTCCARTRTSCCTGCARTTGAACAAMACAAATTTCCAATTCAAACACTTTTTGCTCTTCTGAACGTACCAAAGAGAARTGATATTATTATTACAGGATTAACAGAACAGAATATATTGAGTGTGAAAATGAAAATGTGACCTGGTTTGATCTAAAATAAATACATGCTCATGAGGTAGCGCTCATTTCTATGGTTTAACACCTTCTAGTGCACACTAAACACACCCTGACCTCACAGCTCAGTGCTCCTGCYCACTGACACTGCCCCCACTGCAGCTGTGGGGATTTTTGGCTGTGAGCRGGACCCCAATTTGGGCCACAGAGCACACAGAGCAGCAGGAGAAACAACCAGGGTGACCACAAGGCTGTGAATTCCTCACTGTCCCATCATCCCTGTGCTGGGCTGCAGAGCCACCCAACGCCCCAAGAGCTGCTCTGGGCTCACTTTCTGCTCCACAGGAGGAGGCTGCTCCATGTACAGGGGTTGGTGCAGCTCAGTCTAAACTGAGGGAACTCCAAGGAATGGGGCCATGAGTGACTTTAGCCCCTTACTGCACAAAATTTCAAAACCTATTTAAAGTGAAGAAGAGGGAAAAAACAAGTATTTTTCCAGCACATGCTGGCAGCTCCTGAATTCTCCTCCCTATTAGGCCCCCCATTAAAGCATCCCACAATGTCCTGGTAGCTGTCTGTCAGTGCCATCAGAGCTCCTCCAGATCAGACTTTCCCCAGGAGCATCCTCAGGCCCTGCCAGGTGTGAATTCTCACATGTCTGCTCAAGTGAGGTCACATTGCTACCTTCTCTTAACACTTCTTCAAAAGTTATTTATAGGAAGCTAATTGTCTTTGAGGTGTCTGTCCCCTGACAAATTTAGATTAAATTGGCCAATGAATTGAATGTCATTATAAATTGACATATGAGGGGTATACAGACAKCTACAAGGGAAGTGAGTTCATGTGCAAACCTAAGGAAACCAAGCTAAAGAAAAAAGATTTTTTAAAAAACGAAATTATGGGATGATGAACACAAATGAAGGGGGCACGTTTTCCCATTTGAAGCAAAAAATTAAAAGATTAATTTTTAAAATAAGGTATGTGCCAGTTATACAACAGAGTGAGGAAAACAGAGGGGGCCAACCAAGCTTTCATCTTCTGAAGGACAAGAGGGCCCTTTATGAAAACACAAGGTAACAAACCAAAAATAGAATGTACTTGAGGTAAATTACTTCGATTTTTAAAAAGCTCTAACCTACAGAGGACAGCATTTGCAATTGCCATCGCTGAGATGGCAATCACAGKAACTATTCATCTTAATAATTCAGAGAAGAAAATAAGTACCAYGATCCAGAAAGTCAATCTTTTCCCTGTGATATATCATAAGCTCATGTTAGTGGCATTGCAGAACAAAGCACTGGATCCTTCACCTGAAGCTCACTCTTGGCTGAGCCAGAGCCCTGGGAAGGATGGGTAGAACTGTGCCCTTCCTTGCTTTCCAGCTCCTCTCCCTCAGCTGCCATCCTAAGAGACAGCAGTGCTTCACAGCAAATTTTAGGCAATACCATCTCCTTTCTCATTTTCCTTGTTAGCAGCAGTAGGCACATCCTGTAATTGCATCAGCTTCATTGCATAGTAAAGAATTCAAAGAGTTTGCAATAAATATTGCTTCCACTTTACAAGAAAGATCAGCTGGGTTGGATTGCTGAAACCATAAATATTGATTATTCTTGGATCTACAGCTTTTCCCCTATTATGGACAGGTTTTGGGGTTTATTATGGATAACACACRCTCTTAAAGACAGCAGAGAATCACCATTCAAATCTTATAGGAGAGGTCCCTTTTGGAAAAGTCATCACAGTGTTTTGGCTAGCCTCTAAAGTGTTCTCATATTTACACTGGAATTATTATTATCTCATTCCCTGCTTCAGTTTGACCTTGTTTGCCTAGAGACCATGAAAACAAGCTTATTACTTTTCCCCCTGACAAATAAGGTGAGGCCATTACTGAATCAATTACATGGACTAACAAGACTCCTTCAAATGAAATTGTCTCTGAAACAAATTGTGATTCTTCAGTCTATTGTGTCATTTGTTTTATGCTTCTGCATTGAGCTCTCAGTTTTGTGCAATTTGCTGTTTATTAGTCTCCTGTGATCCTCCAAACTTCGCTGTTTAGTGCTTGAAGGAACAAATAAGCTGACCCTTGTATTTCAATCTTCAAATTCATCCAGCCTAGGGTGTATCAGGACATGAGTCTAAATAAATTTTAAATTACTCGTGGTGTTACAGAAAAACTTGCTTGAGAAATCTGAAATTGTATTAAGCGCTTCCAAAATCTTTATAATCATTTTTACATTGCAATAAAACCCTSTATCACATTTTATATGAACAAGGGGGAAAAAAAGAGGTTGTTTTTCCACAGGTTGGAAAACTTATAACTGTTGTGTTTTCATGTAATTTTTGCTCCCAATTTATTTACAAGAACTTGAAACTGTAAAACTGAGGTTTCCTGAAATAATCCCTTCCTTAGAAAAAGAGATAAATTCCCCTGCTGGTKCACCTTTATCACCTATCTAATCCCCATCCATACGAAGCATATMAAAATATTTAATGTATTAATTCTCACAACATTCTGTGAGCTACARAATGCTATTATTTTCATTTTACAAGAGCCTCAGGTGATAGAAGTGTGTTTCAAAGCAAATAACAGAATGGGCCTCCAAATCACAGGCGAGCTCAGTGCTTTAAACATTTGTATCTGTATGAATTTCTGTCCTCTCTTTAGCTAAATAAAAATTGTGAAGCACAGCAAACAAAAAACACACTGGATTAACACTGTTATCTATTCAGTTTTGTTATTTCTATTAATTCTTTTCTGGCTAATCTTGTAAGAAGCAGAAGATAATGAAAACTGAAAAGCTTAGCCTGAGTGGTAGAATGGGCTAATGGTGCATTAACCTTTTACATTTTGCTCACAGTTTAAACAAAAGCAAATGTTATTTTCAAGGAATTTCAAGGTAAATAAATAATTTTTTTTAAAGAAAAAGGAAAGAAAAGACAATGTAACTTCAATGACATTTCTCTTCCAGCACTAAGACACCCAGAAGCTGCCATTAACCTGCTGGAAGGTAAGACCTAGGACTTATTTGCAGCTCATAAAATCACTTTTGGACTTTAGTTTAATAATAAGCAAGAAACTAAAGAAACTTGTGGTATAAATAGCCAAGGAATAACTTTCTGTTTGAAACTTCCACTCATGGAAATTGTAAAATAAGCACAAGCAACTAAATGTTAATGTGGATTTTAAGTTTCAATCTGATGGATTTCAGCACAGGATAAAGATCTTCAGATACCTTAAGGCAGCTTTTGTCACCTCAGCTCCAACATTTCCAGTACAAGTAGTTTGCATGCTTCCAGCTTTAGGACTTTATTTATTTGATTATTCGGGCAATTTGAATTGTTTGTCATTCTGAGGTACAGCTTTGATTTCAAAAATACACAGAAATTAAGAGTGTTAGACCTTGGAGAAAGAGATAAACTTCAATTTAATCTCTGACTATACCTCTCAATAGAAAGATATAATTAGCAAGCAAAAGACCAAAAAACAAACCAAAAACCAAACAAAAAAAAATAAAAACAGAAAAAAAAAGCCCCAGCTTTAATTCATCACCATATTTGCATCACCAGAGAAAGACTGACCACACTGAAAAATAATAAAGTACATTTTATTACTGGTGCAGGGACATCATAGGCACATTCAGCACCTTTTGGAATACGCACAGATCCTCCACCYTTTGCCTTGGTGGGCTGCAAGGAAGGAGGCAGACACAAAAATGTGCTTCTTCCTGGGTATTTGGGTTCTTTCTTCCTCGTTTCTGCTGCATATACCTTGGAATCAGGGATTTACTTCACTGGCTTTTCAGAAGGCTGCAGGAAAAACCTTCAAATCCACATTAAAAGTCCAGGGAAGGCAAAAGGGATGAAGTTAAACAACTTTGGGTTGGTCCAGCTTTTCAAATTCCAAAGAAAAAGGGCCAGAGTCCAAAGGCATACATGGGTATCATATCTAATTCATCAATTAAAAAATGATTTCTTAATATCTTACACAGAGGTAGAGAAYCTATATCATATTTTAAGCACTTGAGAGAGTGAAAGAACACAGATTTTTCACTAAACTTGCCATGGAAGCTCACCTGAATATTGCACTTCTAAGATCTGGTCCCAGAAAGCTGAGATGACATGAAATGGTATTGTCCTGTTCCTTTATAWCCCCCATGAGAAAAAGAAGTTATTCCTAACTCAGCAGTCAAGCCTGTTGCCAAATCCCCTCAGGAAATCTTTCCCAGGCAAATGACTCACAAGAAAACCAGAAATTGAGTAATAATGAAATGTCAAAAATGCTTCAAATCAGCACTGGTAARGAAAATGTTTCTGGGACAGGATGACCCATCAACACCCTTATTTATAACTGCATAAATCAGGCTAAATTATGATTATTTGTACTGCCTATTGCTAGGCTCTGCAAACACTGGACTCCAAGACAGTTCTCATCCCAAAGAATTTGCAGGCAAAGAGCAATTTATTTCTTAGGGAAAAAAAAAAAACAAAAAAAAAAAAAAAAAATAAAGAAAAAACCAAAAGAAAAAGAAAAAAAACTAATAAAACAAAACAAAACAAAAACCATCACAAGATGATTAGACCAAATCTATGACATTGCTATAATTAAAATTCATAATCCTCACAAAAGGCATGCCTCTTTTATAGGTAATTACATAAGGAGCTTTGAAATGTTCATTAAAACATTTTGATTTCTAAGTGATAATCATWAAATTATTTTCTCCTTCAGTTTCTTCTTTTCTACAATTTTTATGTTTTGTTATAGCACTAAGCAAAACAATCTGGACTACCATGATTTGTTTTGGCTTTCCTGAGGACTTGAGTTGCAATAATATGGGAAAATAATGGGTAGAATAAGAAGCCTTTTTTTTTTTTTTCCTGAAGTTTAAATTAAGATTTCTATTTTGTTCATTTTTCAAAAGTCTACTTATGTTCAGTAGGGAAAACATGTTWCTCAAGAGAGTTGGGCACACAAAGATAGAGTTGTGAGTCTACCATTCTAACAGAACATTAATCGTACATGGATAAGCGATTTGTGGTTTTCCCCACATAATAGACTCAAAAAAATATTATTACTAGAGTTTTTTATGATTATTTTCATGCCCAGAGGACCGAGCTGGCAAGGGTTTTACAAAAATGTATTTTGAGACAAATCTTTCTTGTAAAGATTTCAATTTAAGTAGAAAAGAGAGAAATTAGGAGAGGTCTGATAATAAAGACATTACCCAGAGTTTTGCAGGATTTTTTATGTTTTATTGGGGTTTTTTTTTATATTTTATTGATTTTTTTTTTATATTTAATTTGTTTAATTATTGTATTTATTGGTATCTAATCCCAACAGCAGCTCTGGTCTAAAACCAGGAACAATAATGACTAAATCTTGGATTTTACATTTCACTGAACACTGAGAATCAAATAAAATTTGTGTTTGTGTGCTTGTGCATGAAATATACAAAAACTAGGCTAGGAGTGTAACAGAATAGCATGGGGCACTTGTTGGGGGTGTTTTTGGAATGTCATACCTTATAGAATTTCTGCTCTTGCATTTCTTGGCCCAGAAATGCCATCTTTCTTCTCATCCTGCATGAGACCAATCAGAAAAAAAATAGCTTAGAATTATAGCATATATGGGCCAAAGGCATAAACTCATCTCTGAGGCCATGACATGTCTATCACTGCTCTTGGAATTATCCAACATTTAAAAAATATTTAAGGAGCGATAACAGACAGATTGCAAACTCATGAAAGTTATGTTTTGATAGGAGACTATGTTGGCAAATGCAAAAAGTGTGCCAAACTCTAGTTCATGAAGAATGAACATTTTTTAATTTGGTTTGAGTTTTGAATTAAGATGTGTTAGGAGCTGARATCTCACCTGTTTCATCTGTCCTAATCAGTTTATAATTCCTGCATGTGTCAAGTCCTAAAGGTTTGCTTATCCCAGATGAGATTCTGTTGGGCTCTACAGCACATACATGAAGCTGTTACATTCTCTGATCAGGCTGTGGCATGTCATCTATGTCCAGCCACAAATGACTCAGTTGTCATCCTTAAAAAACCTTTTTTAAAAAAAAGATTATTTAAAAATCTTCTTTACATTCAGAGCCATGTGCCTTCTGGGTGATGGGCATAAACTTCGAATRAGCACCAGCTCATCTTAACAATATTGCATGGTGTGGAATTGTCCATTGAAATTTTAGCAGCACACTTGAAATGCCTAGAGGATGTTTTATACATCATTTCAATAGTCCAGTAGTATTGTAGRGCTTGGATTGGAAAGCAATTCCCTCCCAGACACCCTTACCATGCCACACACTGCTGATAAATCAGACACAAAAGAATTTGTGATTCAAATTAAAACTTCTTTCAAGATGCACTTTATCATTTCTGAATCCTGAAGGATTGTAGTTTAGCTGTGACAAGGCTGCCAGACTTTTTTTGTGAAACATATGAAATATTAGTAAATAATTACAGACTCGTGCATTCCTGGTTTTTAATGGAAAGAAAGCAGTGGAGAGGTTCACTTTTATCAGGCAAACACTGCCTCCTGCAAAACAGGAGGGATGCACACCAACATGCTCCCAGGATAGGAAAGGCTCAGAAATTCAAGAACACCTAACCAAACATCAAAGTAAAACATCTGCTGTCAAAGTGATCTCTCTTTTGTCCCTCCCAGGCAAACAGGCAGGGAGCAGACAGGAGGGTGAGATGCCAATAAGGCTGATGCACCACCAAGATTTACAGTACATTCCCTTCTCACTTACACAGCAACACCACAGTCTGAACACTGCAAAAGCATCTTAATCCCCAACAGCGTGGCCATTCAGTTTTCATTTAAATTTAGTTTTCATTCAAATAGAAGGATTACATAGTTATTTCTGTAGTTAACTCATCCTGATCTACAAAACTACCCCCTGCAATAAGTACACTGCCTAAGGAAATTCCAGTCCAGTGTTTTAATGGGACCCTGTGGGCTGGAAAGGACCACTGGAGGCCACCTGACCCAACCTGCTGCTTGAAGGAGGTCTGCTTACAGCAGGTAACTCTGGGCAGAGTCCTGTTGTGGTTTTAAATCTCTGCAAGGATGAATCTCAAGGGTCACAGCCTGCTGACCATCCCTGGTTTAGCCCAACAGCCCAGACAATCTGTAACTCACCATCCAATCTGTAACTCAGCAGCTGAAGGATACTCTCTGACACCCTGACAAAGCTTTTGCTAAAGGCAAGGTAAACATCCCCTCCTCATCCACGCTGTCAGTCAGCCCCTCAGAAAAATATCCAGTTAGTCAGTCCTAATCTGTCCTTAGCAAATTCACTCTCATGTTTCATGTGGCTGAAAGTGACTTCCAAAAATACTGGTATTCCAAAGATTTGAGTTAAACTGAGCAGCCTGTGGTGCCCTGGATCTTCCTTCTTGCCCATCACCTTTCCAAGAAAGTCTTTGCTTTAGCAGATGCATGGAGAACCAAAATTCTGCTCAGTAACCCCATCCAAAGTTCATACCCCCAAAGTTCCTGCTTGCTTTCAACTCACCTCTGACAACACCTMAACTTACGAGCTTTCATGAATAATTATTCACAGGAACACAGAAGCTACTACAGGGCGTGCTGAAAAAAAAACCCTAGGCTGGACAGTGTCAAGTTGAAAACTGAAAATTCTGTCCAAGAAAGTCCCAGCTGCCTCCCTTTCCAGACTCAGATGAGCATGTAAAGCAGACTTCACAAAATACAACTTGTTCACTTTCACCTGGAAGTTTGGTGAGTAAAACTCTTGTGCAAAATGGGAATTGCATRGATTTCCTCTTCTGCCTGACGAAACCAAAGCTGTATAAATTCTACCAGAGCTGTGYTCATCTTGCTCTTATAAATCTACATGGATAGAACTCCCTCAACTTCCCAATGTGCTTTATTGTTACACAACTCTCCATCCTGTATTTTCATCTTCTTTTTAAATAAAAATTTAAGCTAGTGACTTGTTTCCAGAATGGAGAATGATACTCACACTTTCTGGGTGTTTCTATACCAGAAATGCAAGGATCACATTGATGACCCTGTTTTCCTTCCATGCACACTCTCTACACTTTGAGCACAATGTCCAGAGTGGGACAGCCAAGTCTCCACCATGCTGAGCAAAGATGGAACAGTCTTTGGTAAGCCTTAAAAGCATCAGCCCAGTTTATTATGCACCCTAATTTGCAGAATGCTTTTCTCAMAACAAGGCATTCCTGACTCACACTGAATTTTTACCCCACTGTTGTCCCCAGAACATTTTTGTTGGTCTGGTGCTAGCCAGGACTTCCCCATGTGAARCATGGTCTTTTCTCTCATTTTCCCTCTCCTTCTCTCTGTTTTGTAGAGTTTGGGTTTGTTGTTTTTTTGTTCTTCAGGGTTTTGTTTTGGGTTAAATTGAATTTTTGGGTCACAGGGGTTATAGGGGATGCCACAGTGTTTGATTTGAAAGGTTAGAATTGCAGTCCTTCAGGAGGGATTTCAGGCTGTGGAACCCAGAGAACTGAGAAATCTCTGTGTGCCACAGTGTTGAATCAGTCACCTGGGTCTCTGTTACTGAAATGTTTCTCTCACAACAGTGTTTTGAAAATAAAATCCGCAGAGGTTCTGGAGACTCAAAGACTCTGCTGAGGCATCTGGTGCCCTTTGTGTAGGACAGGGCTGAACCACAAAAGTTGGACCTGGTTACCTGCTCCTGTAGGGATAAGACATTTTAGTAAAGYCCCAGTGTGAGTTGTTTTCAGCTCTGTTCACTGAAACTTTACTGGCACAAAGAAAATTGCCAAGAGCGAAGTTCTGACGAAAACCAGCATTTAGGGGGAAAAGACATACAAAAAAACCTTCTGGATCCTCTGACATTTCCCTTTGAAAGAATCACATCTGACTCTCTATGAATTCTAGTAACATATGCTTGGTTGTAACGAGCAACACATGCCCTGTTTGTATTTGAGCTGAAAGTGAAGCAGATTTTGAAGCACTGGGAAGCAAGCAACATCAAACAGCCTCAGTTAAATACCTTACTGCAGTGGCCTGAAATGAATGAGACCCAGCAGGGCTTTGTCTGGAGCCAAAGACTTTTTTGAAATTATGAAGCTGTTCTTATTCATGGTACACACACACAGTGTAAGAACATTGCTGCCCCAAAAAAAAACAGTCTGGGAGTGCCCTCATTAACATTTTACTGTGGGGATTTTTTKRTACTAGCTGGAGAAGCTTTTGTCCTAACAAGGGGCACACGTGAATGACATGAACTGTTCCAGGGCAGCTGCTTCTTCCTCAGGTGTGGGGAGAGAAGGGGATGAGCAGGAATGCTCCATCCTTTCTCTTGGCTTCTCTCCATATTTGGCCTCCAACACTGCCACAAAACATAGGAGGCTAAAGGATGCTGAGTACCCCAGTATGTGCCTAGTTCTGAAGGTAATTGAGAGTTTTATTTTGGTAAATCTCGGGTGGTTGTGAGTTTGGCTGCTGTGACAAAACTCTGGGRTTCATCAGCACATGCAGAGAGCTGCAGGCAGCAGGGCTGCCCCACACTCCCTGTCTCTCCCAGGGTACAACCTTCTGAGGGCACCCCACTGAAATAAAACCATCAGGAGTTTTTGTTGGATGGGTTTGGGGGTTTTTTCTAAGTGAAGACAAGAGCTACACTGACACGAGACCGAGTGGGGTCTGAGGCACAACTGAATTTAAAAGTTAAGGAACAAACAGTGCATGCAGAGAGTTCAGCAGCCACAAACTGAAACTGAGGCAGCACCCCCTGAAAGAAGCATTTACAAAAGGCATAGAGATCATTTAGAAAGTGAGGACAGTGAGGAAACATGCTGGGAACTCCTGGGCAATCAGGACCTGTGAAAGAAAGTGATAAGAGGAGCCAAGGAGCACCTGGGGCAGGGCTGGCACTGCAGGGAGAGTGGCAGCCACRGGAGGAGGAGAAATGAGGGAGGCAGTGGAGAGCACAGAGCTGGAGACACGGCTGGAGCACAGCACTCACATTTACAGGAGGAGATGCTGGCCTGGCACTGYGCTCACACATGATAAAACACTGCTGGAGGTGATGGCTCCACACACAGTTTGAGTTGTGCTGCTGCTGGCCCTGGCCAGAGCAATGTTTTCACACAGGCAGCAGTAATTTGAGTGTGTTAGTGCTGAGATCATGTTTAAATACAATTTTAAACCATCCTGTCCAGAAACAGGGCGCTGGCCACAACTTGTCAGTGGAGAACTGAGTAGAGTGAGTTTTCTCATCACTCAGTTATTAAAAGTTCAAGGAAACACCTCAGATTTTAATCTTCACAGGTGTTGATTAAAACCTCTAAAATGTTTCAAGGGATCCACTGGTGCCTTTAGCTAATCACCAGGAGTATGAAGGGAGTATGAAGGGATCCAGCTAATCACCATTATTGGCAGGAATGTAAACAGTAACATTAGCTGCTTGAAAGGAGAAGGAAGGAGAAGGGAAAAGAGCATTAACGCTTTCCATGATGTCTTATGCACTTTCACATATACCATTCCAGAAAAAAAAAATTGAAATTGTTGTAAATCCTGCAGTGGCCACAGGAGGTACTCCTGCTACTTACCTTTTGCCAGCTGATACTGTAGAAGGAGATAATGTTTTTTCTGCTTCTCGAAGTATCATGACATACAGAAGTGATGAGGATTGCCAGCCAACTGGCACGATGCTAACGTGAGCTCTCCAGCCCWGCAGCTGCTGCCCTGGCACCCTCTGCTCTTTAGAGAGCAACAGTTGCAGATATTAATTATGCYAGCAGGGAGACAGCAAATTTATGGCAGTGCTTAGAGGAAAGCTGAACACACCTGGCACTTACACAGAGAGCAGAAAAGGGAGTGTGCGATAATTTTGTCTTTTTGGTGGTAATTTTAACCATTTCTCTTAGAAGTTTGGGCACTCTGGCGTAGGCTGAGGAGGTGAGTGGAAAGGTATTTTTAAGCTAATGCAAAGCTTTAAGCCCTTAAAATGCCTTTGATTAGCTCTCTCAAGGTCTTTGGCATGTGACAGCTGGATAATCGATACTTTGCATCCCCCTCTCACACGAGGATGTTTTGCAGATTCCCAGAGGTGAATCCTGGACTGTCCTGGATCCTCAGGCGCTGCCCGGAGCACTCGAACACAGAGATTGACTGATGCTGACCCTGCTGCAGAGCCTTGGCAGCTCCCTGACCCCATCCCCATCCCCATCCCCATCCCC
>NW_026623478.1:1082917-1087821 GCF_030028575.1 Malurus melanocephalus
CACAACAAAACAATACAAATATAATCTGATAACCTTGTTAACTTGGTTGAATCACAGCTCCTGACAAGTAGAAGAGTTTAGYAAAGTAGAATAAAAATATTGCAAATATTTGTCGTCAATGGCTTTTCAGCTGTGTCTTTGAAAACATAGCATTTCTTGTGCTTTTATTTAAGATTAAAGCTAAGCTCAAGGACACGAAACAACATTAACAAGGTCAGAAATTACTTGAAAAAAAACCTGCAACAAATGTTAACTAGAACCGGCTGGCAGACTTCTTCAAATAGCAGCAAGTAAAATTATATAAAAAATATATGGATTTGCCATTCCAAAAAGTCTGCATGCAGTAAAAATCTACAACGCACCGTCCAATATTTTATTAGGACTAAGCTGTGACAGTGACAGCAATTCTAAATGAAGGGCAATGTGYATTACCCCATTAGCAAGTGAAGAGCAAATCCCAACCTTATCAATCACCCATTGCTCCTCTGAGAAAACACTCTGAGCTTGCCTCCCTTCCCACAGCAGGAATCTGATCTGACTGGTGCCCCACAGCAGGAAAGAAGGCAGAAGGCAGCRCATCCCATCTCATTGCTCCTCCTCTGTGCTTCCAGAAAGAGAGCATGCACACGTGTGTGTTCTAGTTAATTAACAACCAACAATCCATAAATCCACTATTCTCCTTCTGTGATTGTTAGTTTTTCCTCCATTACCTAAACATRGTAATCATATCTTTCATTTCAAAGCATTCTGCCTTAAAGTTTATTGAACACATTTATAAATACTTGAAGAAAAATCTGTATGGAGTGCAAAATAATGTCTGTAAAAACTAGAACAGGAGAATGTGCTATCTGTGGTCTCGAATTTCTTTCCTTGGAGGAATCATATATCATATGGGATAGGAATGTCATTTTGCTTGTACCATTTCCCAGAGCTAGTGAAGAGTCATAATGTGAGACGTTGTTTAGGCAAGGGATTTTTTTTTTAATTTAAGGAATTAAAATTAATTAAATTGGTAACATTTTTTCTATTTTTAGGCAAGATGAGCAGAAAAAAAAATTGCAGTATGTAAATACTTGGACRAAACCCTTTGACCAAGATTTGTCTGCCTTTCAGTGTTTCTAAAAGAGACACTAGTGACTAAAAAGTAAACTGTTTTCTGGKAATCTGCAGAATGCTGAGCACCCAGATGAAAATCAGATTGCTTGTCTTTGTGCCAGAAAATAGATTGAGAGATCTAACTTCAGGCAGCCTGAGTTGAATGTGCTGGGAGAAATCAATCTTGAGGAATCTTACTACTCCATCTGTACAGTTACATCAGCGTAATTTTTGGTGTAGACCTTATTTTTGCAGAAGAAATTGTCTTGTTTATCTTAGAGAACCTATTTTAGGGTCTGCTTTCTGTGGCAGAAAGCAGTTGGGGTTATATTGGAAGGTCTGCACCTTGATCTTGTTAGAAAAGCAGCACAGAAAAGCTGTGAATTTTGAGGAAGAGAAGGTATATTTTTAAAATGCTTTTTTGGCAGTAGAAGTTTAACTCCATTGGATGTCCTGCTCATACAGCCTGCATTGGAGATTGCAATTTTTACCTCTTCAAATTGTCTTAACCAAGCTTGCAATAATGTGCAATGGCAGGGCAGGATCCTGGYTGTGTTGGATTGAAAGAGGATGGGGAGCTCCAAATCTGTTTCACATGACCAGAAAACCAGGGGAAATACCCTATATGGAGCTAGTTAGGGATGGAGAGGTGAATCCACTAAGATTTGTCTGATCCTTTGAGGCAAAGGGGTTATAAATATTGTGAGTATTTTCAGACACAGCCTGGGGCTGTGGTTGGAGGGGTTGGGTGGTCACTCTTGTCTGGTGGTGCCCAGGGCCAGGGTGGGTGGACAAGGCTTGGGCAGCCTGCTCTGACTCCAAAATCAGCCTGCTTTGATCTGGATCAAAGCTCCCTTGCATCTTCATTTCTTTCAGGATTGTGCAGTGAGACAGTTCTAGAGAAAGAAAAGAATCACCTTGTTCCCTCTCCTTCCTCTCTCCTGTCATGAGCAYGGTGAAAGAAATTATTTAAGAGTCAGGGGATTATTCCAACCATAAAAAGACGTTTACATGGTAAGCATTTTCCTTGACAAGTTTCTCCTCAACCTCATAAACAGGATCTGAATGCTCTTTGTAGTTCTAAAAATCAAATTATTTAACAGGAGCCTTTTAGTTCTTTTATTAATGTCCAGTGGAATACTCAGAATTTTCTGTGCTGAGTACACTGTTGAAGCCCTATTTCAAATCACAGCACTTGGGGCTACCCAGAAAAAGGCTCTTGGGGGAAGTGTCTTGATTTTTTTTCAAAAATCACAAAATAACATAGCAGCATTTTTTTAAAAAATAAATACAACTATTACAAAGTCAATGCTATTTCACTGACACCACCCCCTGGAGCTCCATGTGCCTCTGAAAAATAACTTTTTGCTGAAAACCCCAGCAACAATCTTGATGTAAGTATGGGTTTAAAGTGAGTGTTATCTACTTAAAATCTCTCTGTTCTAGACAGCAGCCTTCTGGATAATAGATATGGGTCTATCTGAAACCATTCATCCAGCTGCTCAATTTCTGCTCCTGGGAGATGTCCTCCAGGTATTCCAGAGCTGTGYCCCAAAACCTTGTAGAATATGAGAATTTTCAGTTCTGCTAATGATGCATCATGTGAAAAATTAATGTTTGCATAGCTTTAAATCCCCTGAAGCTTCTGTTAAGAAAAAATAACTTTTCACTGAGCTGTATTAAATAGTATCACAATACTCTCACTTTTAGAAAAATCCCATAGAATAAAAAGTTTCCATTTCCAAATAAATTTTTATTAGTTACAATGTTTCATAACATTGTAATGGATATTTTTWATAATTACAGAGAGTATTATTTATTATTCCATTCAACCTGTCTTTGTTYAACAATAGCAGAGAAAACAGGACTCTTCATTTCTGCCTTCTTTTTTCCAGTTAGGGGGACTTGTGGTAAAACTGTATATCTGCAAGATCTCTCTTATYATATTTTCTAATACTTGCAAGTCCGGGGTGACTTGAGGAGATTGTTGCTTTTTTCCAAGGTAAAACTTTGAATAAAATAACATTTACTACACCTCATTTAATGCCCAGCATTTGTTTTACTATTTATTGTCTTGATGAATCTCAGATTTAAAAAGTAAAGTTCTTTCCAGCCTTGGATATTAAGCCTATAAAAGAAGAATTTGAAAGGGATTTTACAGTTACTTTACATATTTTTATTCAATCACCAGAGGTCTGCTGAACATTAATTCATCCCCTCTGGATTTCAAAAAGGTGCTGAACCCTCACCTCTTGTGGTTCTAAAGAGGAACTGGACATACTTTGCACAATCTCTTCCTTGATGGCTCAAGACATGCAGCCTGACTTTGTTACCACCTTCTCAGGATGCAGGAAAATAAAATTCTTGCATAGAGTATCCATTTGGCTCATTAAACATACTCAGAGGAAGCTGATAATCTGTAGTTTCTGCTGTAAATGTCTCTATAATATTTTAGTCTGAGATTTTAAAAAGAATTTGAAAAAGCAGCCCAAAATTAACTCAGATTTCCCACAGGAGTCTGACAAGGTTTATAAGAAAATTGAAGCTGCTCTTGGCGCCACCAGTGAACGATTTTGGACACAGCTAGAAAATAGCACAGGTACTTCTATCCCAATGATAGCAATGCTGCTGGTTCCAAATGTGGAAAGATTTGCTTTCCCCACATTGGGATCTCTACTTTTCCCTTTGTTTTAGGATTTTCTTTGCCTTACCAAAGTCTGCCTTTGATAGAAGCATCTCCAGCCGAGGTGCCTCTCTAAATCCATGCTGTACATAAACAGACCTAAGCAGCCGCAAAGCTGTCCTGCAGCATCAACAAGAGCTGCTTGCTCTGTCCAAGTTTTAAACAATTCACAATTGCTTTGTCTGTGTCCCCGTTTGAAAGACAGGTATTTGCTAATGAAGGCAGGGACCCCCCTTGGAGTGGTGGCTATGACCCCCCTTCCCTCCGAATTATTATAGCTTTGAAAAAAAAAAATCACGGGCTTTCAGGCAGGAATATGGGTTAAAAGGAATAACAGGTTTTACTAATATATATATATATATATATAACAAGGTGAAACAAGTAGCAAGAACAATGCAACAGTCCAAACCTAGTGACAGCCTTATAGAAACAGTCTCCTTCTTGTCGAGTTTACAGTTTAGTTGGCAGCGGCGCCGCTGGCCCCCGGCTGAGCAGGGAGGGCGCGATGACTCCTCAGAGATGCAGGGGACGTGGTGGCGCGGGTCCCGGCTGGCTCAGATCTCCCGCGGCTGGGATGATCGATACAAGATGGCAGAGGTGGACGAAGAAAAGTTTCTCTGCAAAACTCACAGCGGAAAAACGCCGGTGCTCTTCTGGACAGCAAGAAGCCCAGGACCTCAAAAGAGACGAGCAGGAATCCCGCGGACGCGAGACGGGAATGGAGCAGAGTTCACCCTCCTGAAGCTGGAGTCCTCCAGCCAGCCACAGCAGAGTCAAACCACTCCGCCACAAGCAGGAAAAAAAAAACCCCTCCTCCCTCCCAAACCGCGAAAAGAAACCCCACTCCCCAATCCCCACCCCACCACACAAAAGCTGTCTCCCCATTTAGGGTGTGGTCATAGGTGTCATTGTCCCTTCAATCACCCGGCCATTAACAAGATGACTCGACCATCAAGGTATCCCAGCAACAAATGGGATGAAAAAATTCCAAAAGAAAAGGAACAAAAGGAGAAGAATTTCAACCCACGACAGTCTGCTCACAGCCACAGAGCAGGACAGACAGGACAACAGGAACCCATCCTTGGGGTGAAACCATTGCAGCTGGAGATTGGCACACACCCTCTGA
>NW_026623478.1:1088836-1090170 GCF_030028575.1 Malurus melanocephalus
CTTTTGTATACAGAAAACATTGTTATTGTTATTATCAAGCAAACATGTCAAGGGCATGAATGCAACATTCATATCAAAGGGGAACATTCATATTAAGCTTTCAAATTAAAGGGAACTCATTAAAGAGACGAGTGAACTTGTTTTCAATGCAGAAGTCACTGAGGTTTGTCTGGTGGTGTGATGCTGCTGTGCTCAACAGAATGTATTAAGCAATAAAATGTGACAGAGGGTGCAGTGCTGAAGGTTAAAATATGACTAAAGGTGCATTAKGAGTCACAAGGCTGAGAGAATAGAGATTTCAGTCTGGAGGAGAGCAAGGCAGTCACCTCCTGAAAATGGACTGCCCAAAGTGACTTATGATTATTGTATAAATGTAGAATACATGTGATGCTATGGTTAACCATGGATTTTCTGATCCAGGTCATTCTGTTACMTGGCTGGAGGTGAGCACTGACAAGTGAGGCAGCTGCCTGCACCCTCAGTAAAGAAATACAGCCAAGTCCATGTGCACATATTGACCAGGAAATGTAGATTCAAGCTGTTAATTTATTAAAATTTTCTAAATGCTTGAAGTTTTTGCTGCACTGCTTAACTCAGCTGATAAGCAGRAGCCTCATGCTCTGCTCCATATTCTCAGGTATTACATAAATCATATTATTTTGGAATGAAAGATAACTTTAATGTTTAAACAGCAGCYTGAATATATTAATTTCAAGAGAAATTGTTAAAAGAATTCAATTTCTGGCTTAAGGTCTGGAACAAAGCAAAAGTTAAGCCCTTATTTATTACAGTGAAATGTAGGACTTATTATAGAACTTCATTTAAAACAGAAGAAAAACACTGTTGCCAAATTGCAATCTGGAAGATGGCAGTAAAATTAAATTGTCATCTGTTACTTAGAAAATCAGAGATATTGTTTTTTCCCTTTTGAATTAAACCTTTTGATGTTCTTCGAGGCTCTAAATTGATACAGAAATCTAATTAAGACAGTGTCTCCTATGTATTTCAATATTCTGAAGTCYATTTCTTATTTCTCAGTGATCAGTATACATTTCAGAGTTTATGAATATTACCTTCTTTTTATTTATAGATTGTCTTTATTCATAGAGTCRTCAGTGTTTTGTGTTTGCCTGCAAGAACTTTAGGTTAATTTGAACCTGAACCAGACWCCTTGAGCTTCACCACTTCAAAGGATGAGAAGATGACACCTGCCCTGTTTGTGAATAGTTCTTTAAAACCATCAGGGGAAGCTTCCAAAGGGAAATTTCTATTTGTGACCAAGCAACATAAAGAATCGTTCTAAAACTAAAATATAAAGCAAAGGTTTTGCCAAG
>NW_026623478.1:1090435-1121471 GCF_030028575.1 Malurus melanocephalus
GACAACAGCCACTGGGGTCCCCAGGCTTTGTCCCAACAACCAAATGGTGGAAAACTGGGCAGAGGAGCAGCAATGAACTCCCCAAGAGATACTTGTTCTTGCATAACAAAATCTCTAATCTTTCCCCAAAATTGTGAATCCCATGCAATAATTTAGAAGTGTGATTAACAAAAGAAATGTTGATATTTGTCCTTTTMTTCCTGTGATCAGCCTTCCCTTTAATTGCATTATCTGAGCTGAGGTCTGCAATGCATAGTTTCTTAGGCTGCTTTGAAAAAAATTCCTCAGGCTCTCCTTACTCATCTCTCAGGTTAGGAGCTTATTTTTGCCTTCAAAAATGTGCTATAGGRCATTTATGGTTTTATAGATTAAATGGTCTAAACTAAAAGTTAATTTWAAGTGTTTAATAATAACAAGGAACGAGAAAGGGGAAAATAGTAAGCATGACAATTCAAAGGAGTATTTTCTATCTCTGTCAGCATTCACTCTTGTAATTAGGTGCAATTGATAAAAYTACATAAATATAGTTTATGGGTCAGATTCCATAATATATTCCCAGGCCTGTGTGCATGTTTCTGGGAGTTTTTTTCTGCCTTTCTTTTAGTTTCTTTATTCTTCTATCCATCTTGCTTCTCTTCATATTTCTCTTATCATTATCAGATGTTTTGTGCTTAGAGCTCTCATTATTATCGCACTTTTTCCCACAGAAAAGTTCAATTTTATAAAAAAGAAAATAGAAAAKAAAAAAAGAGAAAAAGCTGTGTGTAGTTATACAGCAGAGTCTCCTATTCAACTATACATAATCGTATTCCCAAAATAAATAAAGCACCTTCTTTCCTATATTTTACTTAGTTTCACAATCAAACTTTTTTGAGCTTCTGAAGTATCCAGGTTGTGGGTATGAATGTATGTTGAGTATGTGTGCACACAGAAATGGCAACAAAGCTGAAAAAGAGCTTCCTAAATCAGCATGACAAAAACTCTCTGGCTGTACCTGAGGGCAGTGATCCCTAAAGAGGTGAAGAATAAATCCCCTAGTAAAAGTAAAAAAGAGAAGTTTGTTCTGTGCTGAACTGTGAGACCAGCCAGGGTGACGCCTGGAAACACAAGAAGGAAAATTGAAATATCAGGCATTTCCTGCATTTACAGGGCTTCATTACAGTCCTTAACACCATCAACAGATTAGAATGATTGGACAAGCAGAAACATTAAAAAAGAGCTTGGGAAGAGACCACACTGGTGATTTGAAGTCCATAAATATGTCCATTACAGAAAAGAGAATGGTGTGATCCTTAATGTGTGATGAAGAAAACCTCTGGAAGTCTGTTTGATGCTTTTATGTAATTTACAGATTGGAACCATTTCAAAAATTCTTTCACCATCCTTAACCATGAAACTATTAAAAGTCTGTGCATGTGCACTGAAGAATGGTTCTGTATTAACAAATTGAGAATGTCTGAGCCATGGGTTACTGGATTTTGTAATGCTCATGAAAAAGAAAGGAATCGTCCTTTCTGTTGCAGAAATGAAATGTCTTGTGGCGTGACAGAAGGAAAGATTCAATTGTCATAACAATTCATTCCTCCCCCTTTTCCAATTTGTTATCCATCTTTTGCTTTGTCAAAGTGGGCTCAAGAGTTAATGTTATATTGGGTCTTCAAGCATTTGTGGAATGTGGTTAATTCTCATGTGCCTCCGAAAATCAGACATGGACACTGTGATTCCTTAAATTACACACATCATTAAAAAGGTCTTCAAGACCTTCCTGTCTTTGCAAACCATATCTGCACACTCTGATGAAGAATGTCTGCCAGTGTTGTTCTACAGATACCATTAGAAGTATCTTTTTCCATCCTTTTAGAATGTCCCCCTTTTTCCATTCAAATATAAAGTCAGTCCTTTTTTACCATTATTCTAAGTTAATTCTTTTAAGTGTTGTTGCTTTCCAGAACATTGTCCTATATTCTTCTTTAATAATTTTAAAACATTGCTTGCTTGGTCACCAGCAGCTTGAGCAATCCAAGATTCCACAGCATCTGCCTCTTTCCATTATTTAAGCATCCTTCCATTTTTGTGATGTTGCCAAAAATAGCAGCAAAGTTTTGTCTTTTCCTCCTAATAAAAGCACCAAATTGACAACCAATTGCAGCAAAGGTTTATATTTTCTTCTCTATAAAAGCACCAAATAATGAAGTGGCAAGCAGCCATGCTAGTGGGAGGACCAGGCAGAATTCTATTCAGTGATCATTTGCCATGGGTAGGTGCAGCTGGAGAGTCAGGCATAGGTTTGTCCACTTCAAATGGACCTGCACACGTGACATGGTCTCAAATACTGTTCCCTGCTTTGTAAAGATAATTGTTTTCATTCCCTCTCAGAAAACAAGMAGCCTGTTAAGCCCTACCTAAGATTAGGTGGCTTGAGACAGAACATAAATTTGGGAAGTAATGTAAGACAAAAGCAGTATCTTAAGGTCACATCACTGAGTGTCATCTATCTATATTGCAGTCTTGCAACCTTCCTGTCCAAGTATTATGAAATAAAATGCCTCTTATTGTACTTCTATGAAGTCAGGAATCTTCCATTAAGAAGGCTCATCTTAAGGCCACATCCTTTTGTTATTTTACTTCCACAGTGTCCTCCTGCCACCGTGTCCAAAAGAAGGAATAATGTAGACATTGCTACTGATTGTAGTTACAATGTTATCCAATCAAAACTTAATCGGAGTATTAAAATGTATGATACTTGTGTGAAGGACAGTGTGTACCTTAGGATTTTTTTTTTAAGAACTGGTAATAGTCAGGCTGTTAAAAAAGAAAGAAAAAAAAAAAAAGGATTAAAATTAAATGTGTATTTTTCTCCATTGTGCTGCATCTGTTTTCTGTCAGAATGAATCCTGCTGATCTCGGTTTCAAGGTTTCCATTCTGTGCRTTTTTAAACCAAGGTCAAGCAGGAGGCAGCAGAGGGACCTTGAAGGTGTCATTGGCTAGAAATACATAAGCTTTATAGCTACACCACTAATTATTTATCATTCATAGAGAGAAATWTAGACGGCCAAAATGATCTAGATACTGATACTTCTACAGCTGTACACACACCTGAATGGCAAAAGGCAGAAGCTCAAAATTAATTTTCTGTGCATTTTCTGTGCATGCACGTTTATTAGTGAGTACAAATGCCTGTGTGGTGATATGTGTTCCAAACTMTTCTGTGTCCAGAATGAAATTGTTTCCTGTGTGTGCTGCATTGCTCACACAYACAGTGTAAGCTGCCTGAGAAACCTATGAAGGGAAAAATCATTTAACAAAGCTGTCTGTCTAGTACAGTTATATACTGCTGTGCGCTTTTCCAAGGTGGTTTTTTTCATTAAAAATAAAGCCCTTGGAATAAGGCCTTACACCTGAGAAGGCAGATTTTTTTTTTTTTTAGCAAAAGAAAGGATTACTTTAATAAATCGGGGCCTTGTCTGCATTCCTTGTTGTGTTTTTCCTTAATTTTGTGATTGCCTTGAAGAAGGTGCAACATCCTTGTACACATTACAAGCAACTTATGTCTTCTCATGCATTACCTGATTTACTTGAATTTAAAGCAGAGTTTATAGGAAAGGTTAATGTGCATTCAGGAAAGACATCCTATTTTTCTAARGCAGATGTGACTTCTGAAAAGCAGCAGGAGCAGAGCTTTATATTTGTCAGACAGACACCATGCAGACTGACACATTGGGCTCTSGGGAGAAATAAAAAACAAACCCCAAATTATTCATCCTCTGAGTCTCCAAGTTTAGGGGCAGTTTTGTTTTTTTTTCTCTCCAGCTGTGGCCACACTTCTGGACAGGCAGTCTGTGTTAGGATAACACCCCAAACCATCCTGACCAGAGCTGTCCAGCCCAGGGAGCTCTGGCACAAATCTCTGATGAGAGATGCAGCAAGTGCAGACAAACAAAGAAATCCTGGTTCAAACTAAAATGCCAAAGTAGACACGTGGTCATTTCTTGAATTTTGATATTGATATACTGCACCCATATGAATTTCTGCATTTTCTGTAATCAAAGTATGCAAAAATATTCAGGCTTCACAAATAGAGATATTTTTCATAAGAAAAACCCTCAGTGGTTGAAAGAGGACATGGGTTTGATTCACACAGTATATGGCTTTTTTATTCAGACTGCCAGAAAACACGGAATTTATGTTGACTAAATAAAAAAGTTGGAAGAAAAATRCCTTTAATAAACTTCCTTCTCTTTAATGTATGACTGAAAATGTTTCAGTCTATCTGTCAAAATCATCGCTGATCTTAACAAACTCATATTTCACAGATTTGCAAGGGATCCATGACATTCCCTTATTAGGACATGAAAATTCAAAAATATCCCGTCAATCTAAGGGGGGAAAATATATACTCAATTTAGGCCACAGCACAGCACACTGTTTTTTCTTCTTTTATGGCCTTGTCCCCTCTAAATATTGAGAGAAAGATCAGCTCTCAAAATTTCTCCTTTTGTAGAAGAAGCACCAACACCTTCATTTGCTGACCATCAGTGCTGTGTCATGCTTTAACATCTTTCTCAGTTTTTTCAAGTTCTTTCTCTCAGATGAGGAMAACATTTTCTCCCTCCTTTCCCCTCCATCAACTGCCTATATTTTCATGATTATTTCCAATTTTATCTGCCTTACTCATTTGCTGCTTGTTTTCTTCCCATTTGTCCAGAGTGGTGGGACACTGGAGTAACGTTACTATCATTGATAAGGACAAAAAAACCAAAAACAAAAAAAATAAACCTAATTATTTTTAAGATTGATAATTGCTACCTGCATGAAGGGGCCTGGTCTAGTGGAATGTGTCCCTGTCCATGGCAGGGGGGTTGGATGCAGATGATTTTCAAGGTCCCCTCAAACCCAAACCGTTCTATGATCATTTGACATAAAAGGCAGGAAATTTTGTATGGATTCTACTGTCCTGATGACTGGAAGTAATGAATTTTGGCTTCCACAGGATTAATTGCTTGTAAAACATCATCAGAGTTGAGTTTCTGATGATGAAGCTGATGAGGCATTAACTCTTGYTGAAATTTTTCCACTCTTGTCTGTGTATGGGGCCTCAGATACTTTATGTGAATTGGATATTTATTTCAGCCTTTTTTTCAAAGTGGGCTTTTAAAGCATTTTCCTTATCTACCCWTCTCCCTAATTAGTCAAAATATAAMAACTGAGATTGCYACAGGCTGGTCAATCTGAAATCTGAAAACAGGTCATGGTGGAAGAACTAGATAAAATTAGGTCCAAAAWAATTTCCATTTCTACTTTGGAGGAGTGAAGACGTGGAAGACTGAACTACTAACGAAACTCAGCATATATTGACAAATTATTTGTCTATAGATACATTTCAAGGTATTAATTTGAACAATCCCACGTAGCTGTGTTTGTGATTTGCAGTGTTCTGACTTTACCCAGCACCGCTGCAGCTTCAGTTCCTACACCAAGCCTTGGGCACCCCAGACTTTGCACACTGTGGCTCAACTGGAGCATTTTTACATGAGATTCTTTACAGCTGAAAAACAGCTCAAATAGCATGTTTTATCAGAAATGGGTTTTGATAAAAAATGCACTCCGCAGGGAGCACATCTGAAACRGAGCTTTCTCCACAGGCACTCTCCTTTTATGCACATACAGCATCTGTAATGGAAGTGAACCTCCCAAAATGCTGCTTTTAGGTGCAGGAAATGGGAGGGCAAAATGAACCCACAAGGCAGGTTTGTTATTCAGAAGGCAAATGGATTTATATAGGATTTATAAAACTTTTTGAAACTGATCAGTGAGCTTTGCTAATGTCTTGTACTGCTAACTGGGAGTAGAAATATGACATCTGTGTTGCTTTAAATGTTTTGGGAGTGTCTGAGTATCAGCTCTTCCATTGCTAACACTGCCAGCAAATTGCTGCTGATACGAGGTCATCATAATCCTGGGTATAAATATCAATACTTCAGGATGATTTAATTTGTTGGGAAGAGCACCACTTGGACAGTTCTTAAGGTGAGTCTGCACCCTAACAAGATTTAATCTACAAAAATTGCTTTGCTTCTTTGTTATTTTTTTTCCCCTGCCAATTAGAGTGAAGGCATTCCTTCTTTTTATTGTCTTTCAATATCCCACAGAGTGTCAAGGTTGCTGCACYCTGCAGGGAGAGGGAGAACTGGATCTATTTTTTGTCAGAAGTGTGGTGGATRTGAGGGATCCCAGCAGGCACCAAAGTTGCCATCTTCATCCAGCCAAACTTTCCTCCTTCCTCTTCCCTCCTTCCTCTTCCCTCTTAGTGATCCTCTCCTCATGGGGTCACTTCCTCCYCATGTGGMAATTACCTCCTTGTTCKYCCTGTTTYTCTATCATTAAATTAAATTACTGTGTTTCTCTATCATTAAATTWAATTAAATGTGTTGATCAAATGTAACATCAAATACAAACTGTACTGAAAAATTCCTGCGTCATGAACCCATTTGAATGGGGGTTTTTTTCCCCAAACAAATTGAAATAAGTAGCAGTCTGGTCACTGAAACCTGGTGAGGGCTCCCAACGTCTAATTTGTGTTTTCATTTCTATGGTGGGAATTGTAATTCCTGAAAACTTTCACTTTGTAAAGCTAATTTCTGGATTTTTACAGCACAAGAACACCAAAGGATGATTGAACTATGAAGCACAGACTCAGCTAGGCTGATGCCTGGCTGCTACAGATGTGTGCTGGAAAATTATTGCAGCTGAATTGAACCAGGAAAAGATTCATATATTTTAATCCACTCTGATTAAATGAATATTTTTCCAGTGACATTTTACATTGCACAGGCAATCTGGTYTCTTCAAAGTTCCAAGAAACTCTAATCATAAAGGGGCTCTAAGAGTCTTCAATAACAATTTAATTTCTCTAGGGTATTTAATTCTGAGCCCTTTAATACTGTGTTTGACCTTTCCTTTCCTACAAACTTATTTAATACTGCTCCTAAAACTGATTTTTGGGACACTGCACTTTTAAYCTTATTTTTTTCATTTTTGACTGTGAAAGGCAACTTCTTCTCATTATTTGTTTCTGAAAGCCACCTTGGAGTCCACAGACAGGGGCTTCAAATCTTCAGAAGTGATGCTCTTCAGTTTCCTAATGTACATTCTCAACCTCCAGTCTGCCTGGAGAAATACAGTCCTAGTGAGCTAAAAYACACAAATTAAATTATCTACCATTTGGCATTCCCTGTGCCTGGTGTTTAATGAGATCATGTGAAATTTTAGCTGTAGAAAAATGTCCATTTATACATCAAATAGACAAAATTTTACATTTCCTCCAGATTTGTTTCAAATTAATGATTTTTCAACACATTGCGAAAACTGTAGTTAAGCAAAGAAACCATATTATACCACCCTGTGCTGGTCTTAGCATAAAAGAATTTTGTTTAGCAAATAAACCTCTGTTTCCTCTTACAATATAGTGTGGGGATAAAAAAAAAAAAATAGTAATACGTTGAGAAGGTCTTTCAGTTTTCCTGTTTTAAGTTGTGCTGTGACCATTTTATCCCAGCTGGATTTTAGCACAAGTTCTGCCCCCTGGTTCATTCTCCAGGCCAGCAGAGAGCTGGGCACCTGTAAGAGACTGTACTAAAGATCCGTGACTGTCTCACGATTATCGACTGTACACCCCAAAAACCCGAGGGGAAGAAAAGTGGGGGGGACTCTTTTCTTGAAGGGGTCCGAGCTGAATCAAGGTGGAGTGACTATTTTCAGCTTCCAAGACAGCGAGTCCTCCCCATGTATCACTGCTTCTGCTTAAGGAACATTCCCTACCGATCTTTCCATGCTCCAGGAGTCTCCATCAGGTTTCCATGCCCGACTTGCTGCCACCTGCTTTGGGGAGGGGAAAAGTCTGAGCCAGTTCCACATGGCCAACCCATGCTTCGCAACCCCCACCCCGGCCTGCAGCCACTCGCTTTGAAAAAGACTATAAAAAGTCTATTTTTATAGACTAAAAAGTTTATTTTAGTCTCTGAAAAAGACTATAAAAAAACCACTTCAGAGATCTCTCCCAACGGACTGACGACCCCTGTGGAACTTTGGAAGACTCGTCATACCATTGGTAGCTATATAACCCACTCTCTCTCTTTTTCTCTTTCTCTCTCTCACACCCTCTTCTATCGCAAAAATACCCAAATAAATTGTTCCTGATTATTTGAAGCATATATATTTGTCCCCTGTTTTCTTTTGCACTCTGAGATTCCAGTAACGAACCTTTCATGACCTCTGCTTGGGTTAAGCAGATCGTGACAGCACCACCAAACCCAGGACCAGGAACCAGCTCAGGACCGAAATCCATCGACACATCTGAGTGCTGAGGCATGTCCTGCTCCTTGCTGTCCCTCCTCACCTCCAAAGGAAAGTGAAATCCCCTTGTTTCCATTTGAAAATAYCCCAGGGAGCCCCAGCCTGTTCCCCATGGTAATTCCCACTTCTGTTTGCTCTCAGCTATTCCACACTCTGCAGGGCCTGGGTCCTTCAGACACAATTATTCTTTCTTGATTCTTCAAGCAGAAAATTTCTGGAATTATCATTTATTCCAAACACAGACAGGCATCTCTCTACTCATCTCCCTCCTTTCACACAGTGAAATGTAWCCCTTTTATTACAAATAAATGCAAATATTTATTAGCAATGTGTGCAGCCATTATTATTTTTGTCCTGGTTAGCGCTGTCTCTGAGGCAATGGCACATGAAATACTGCTCATGGCATCCCCGAGCAGAAGCAAAACTGCTCTTAAAATGTTCTTTGCAGAGTTTAATACAAAGAGCGAAAATAAATAATGTCAGGTCCTTGCCATGATCTGCCCATTTTAAACTTTTCAATGGCACAAATCATCATTAATGAAGCACTTAACATTACACTCCCGACAGCACAGCATAAAAATTACTGCAGTCATCCAAAGGATAAGAAGAAACATGGCAGATAACTTCTGGAGGGGAAAGATTTACACTCTTTTGATGAAACTTTATGGGTTTGAGTTTACATTAGCAAAAAGCAGGGGGAAAATGCTTATCTCTTAAAAGCTTTTGGGGGGGAAGATATTTGGAAGGAAATTGTGGGSTTTTTTTCCCCAAATGAATGGAATAAATGTCATAGAGCAAGGTCTCAGCAGTGGTGAAATCTGGTTTGAATCATCAGCTATTTTGGTACAAAATGCTGTGGYTGGAGTAACAGGACATAGAGATTTGCATTATAATGCAGAATAATGTAAATTCTATTATTCAAGTCCCCTTGTTACATAGATTTAGTCACAGTTTGCTCCAAAATAGCTGACAGTAMGCTCAACAGCTGCTATCCAACGCTTAATTTCTTTCCTGTTTATTTGTAAAAGCAGAATAWCGTGCTCTTTGTGTTAAATTATGCACAGGAAACAATCTCAGATCTATGTTCCTATAAGCCATGGATCAGCACAAAGCCTCCTGTTTGTGACAAAGGATAAGACAACACAAATAAGAATCTCTGAGAAGCAGGAGGTTCCATTCACCGCCACTCAGAGCTATTCCAATTTTTCTGTGGAGTTGGGATGGAGGCTGAGCAGGTCCCAGTGATGGAGGGACAAGTTACTCAGTGCCATGAAAGGGGACCTCTCAGTCCAGACTGCTCCCTGGTGGGAAATAAGTTTTWAGCCAGGACCTGGTCAAAAGGGAAAAGGAATAAGTCTGTAGAGAGTAATTARCATTTTTGGTCAGAGGACAGAAAAKTGGAAGGATGGAGGCAGCATTTGGCAAAACCAAAATGAACGAATTAAAAATTTCAGTGGTTCATTTCATCATGCAGTGATTTTGARCAGAACCAGCAGAAAAAAGAAGCAGCCTTTAGCTTGGTTTCATAATGCATGTAAATGGAAATAAAAGACTTGAGTGCTGTGATACCTTCCAGGTTAGGAAAAAAAGAAAAAAAAAGGCAAAAACCCCCAACCAGCCAAAATCCCTACCATTCAYTGACATTTCACACTATTCAGTCCAGTGAATACACAATTCTGTTCTTCTGCATAAAGGGCTATGAGGAAAACTAAAGCAATRTATTATATTGAGAGAAGTGTTTTGCTCTCCTGAGCTGATAAAGATAGCATCTGGGTTCTGAAATTCAATTTGTCTGCTTATCAAGAGGAACATTTACTCTCCTCATCGTGATCAATTCCTACTCAAAATAAGGTGACAATGTCAAATGCATATATTTTCTCAAACTTGATCCACTTGATTGAAAATTAGGGATTTTCCCTCTGTTTCTTGAGCAAAGTATTTCTAAATTTAGTCATACTTTATTTTCTGTGCAAGCACAGGATTTAAACCCTGTTTGTATTGYTTCACACTTTCTCAGAAATTCACCTCATTTGCTCACATATTTAGCTTATCATTTGCAGAGAATAGATTGCCTTTGTGGAAGGATCATAATGATCTTTGAAAGAGTTCTCTGCCCTCTGTATTCCATACAGCAATTCTCTAGAGCATCACAGACTCCCCCAAAAGCTTCAGGGATGACATAATAAATAGCAGCAAGAAAAAGCAATAGAAAATTATGATGTATTCACATGTTACTAACCAAGGAAACTGTGAAAGAAAGGTAGCCTAAAATTAAATTCCTGTTGGTCCTAGATCAATATTTTGTTGCTATCTGCACGATAGATTGTTGCAGTTGTCAAATTTATAATCATTATAAAAATGTCCCACACAGGAAAAACAGAATTAGCTCTGTGCATAAGTTCMTAGAAAATGTATCACTAAAATGCCMCACAAAGGTGGAAGTGTTGCYTCTCTTTGACCCATTAATTTTGTTCTCTATTCAAAATGGGTCAAACATTCCTACAGTGCAATTGTTTTTCTTTTAATTAGAATAATTTAGAGGAATTTGTGTGCAATGAACATGCCCTCTTAACAATTGTGTGACCATCTTTCAGAAATAACACCAGGATAACTCTGCCTCCAATTTTGTCATAGAAAATAATGTTTTCATTTGACCTATTTTCTTTCAGTGCTCCTGATGGTTGCTGTGGGAAACCAAGAGAATCCTGAGCTTCTGTTAAGTTGAAATGTGTCCCTGTGGTTATTATTTTTTTTTTTTAAATACAGGGCTAATGTTTGTCAGCAGAGAAGCTGGGGAAGATAGGGATTACTGGGTCTGCAGTAAAGGCTGAGCMTGATGGACTGCTGGAGATGGATTCAGTGCCATGAGGGGAGAATTTCAAAGGCAAAAAYAGGAATTAAGTGCCTTTGAACATTAATGAGACATTGGCAGATGAGCACCYCTATCTCTTGATTAACATAATGACAGTGGGAAAGAATAAAAAATAATTTGGTCACTAGAAACCTGTTTCTCATGCAGTCTCCAGTACCTCTCTGTACTGAGGCAAGATGTTCTAAGGGATATTCTAAGGGATCACATAATTTTCTCTTTCTTTTTCCACAGAGGAAAATCATGCACTTGACTCACCTGTCCAGTTAATCAGCACAGTGTGGTTGGGAGCTGAAAATGCAGGTTAAACCTGGTGAGTGCAAAATTTGGCTGTAAGAACWGTCCCCTCTAATCTCACTGGTTTTCCCCACATTGAAGATAATTCTGATCTTACCTGCTTCTGCATTCAGCACCCACACAGCTCTGTKCTAATGTTTTGTGTGATGTGATAAAGGGAGAACCAAAATCAGTTTAACTGCCCTGGTATTTCTGCCATCATGACCCATGAAAGGCCTCAGTACGGTCAGTGGTCATTCCAACACGATTTCACATTTTAGGAGCAAAATCTGACCAAGCATTGAGTGGTTTYACTGGGGGGCCAGGGGGTGCAGCCTGTTTAGCCTGGAAGGACTCTGAAAATACTCTGATTTTTTGTCCTTTTCTTTGATGTATGACAGCTTGAGTGTCCTCAGTGAATCCACCACCCACCCCACTGAGCATCAGGCAGGACACACAAACAGGGTACAGGTAACACCCTGCCTGGAAGGTGTTTAGGGATCAACCTGTGCCTTCAGAGCAGCTCCTGATCAGCTGCTGCAAATCTGGCAAATGCAGAAAGCTTTTATGAAATGAGTCTTGTCAAGGCCTGAAAGGAGACAGGGCATTTCTTTTCCTTGCTGCTCTGGAGGCCAGAGAAATGTTTCCAGTGAGGCTGAAGCAGCACTCCGGGCACTTGAAYTGTTTTTCCCAGGGTAGCAGAGGAAGAAGGGCCATTCTGAGACCTTTGGCCAGCAGCAGACTGAGGTCCTGCTCCAAAAATCCCCAAATGCCATCACAGCCGCAGCAGAAATGGTGAGCAGAGCCTCCCCTGCTGCATCTGCACTGGCACACAAGGAGGGAAAARAGAAGGCTGRAGCCTCACTTCTTCCTAAGATCAACAAATAAAATGCACAGTAAAAGCTCCTGGTTTGATGGGATTCTTTTATAATAGCTGGATAATTATCTTTGTAACTGTTAGGTGACATTTTGAGCCTATTCTGTGGAAAGCATTTACCATCAGAAATGTTATTGCTATTTATTATTTTCCATTTGGTTACAGGTGCAGTTTATACACAAGTTATCTCTCTCGAGGGGAACAGACATCCATGGCTTGCAGTTTGAGCTGAAGAGAGATCATTAACACGGTGACATTTGCAGAATCATTAGCAAAGGGGATCTCTCTTGGCAGCCTGGGGAAAGGTTTTACAYAGTGCATGAAAATCCTAAAGGCGTTCCTCATAAAGATCATAAAGACCTTCTGTCCCAGTGACACAAGTCATGCTCTGACTGCCAGYACAAGGTTTAACGTTGCTTCTGTGGAGACTGATTTTCAGTTCAGGTATTTAAAARCATGCATATGTTAGCAAGGGAGACCTGATGAAAGCTGAAATAAAAGCAGGGTGAAATGGGTAAGCACAGAGAAGATGTGTGAGCTGGAAGCAGAGCCAGGTGAGCCACGAGCACACGGTACAGTGAGTGCAACCCTGCTCAGCTCTGCTGCCAACAAGGGCTGTGTGACAACCCCTGCATGAGCCCCAGGTACTGATACTGCCCTGAAAGTGTGCCTTGTTTTACATTTGATGTGTATTACATCAAATTTGTTTGGTACATTCACTGGGAAGAAGAGAAAAGCAGGAGGTGCAGAGAGAATGATCTGTGTGATTATTTACTATTGACTTTTTTAGTATCAATACTGAATTACAGCTCTCTGGCTGCTCAAAAAATGTATCTCTAACTCTAACTTCTTTTCAGAAGAAAAGTTGGTGCAACAGAGCCATATTTTCCCTCTCCCTATGGCAAACTGACTGAGGCAATTACACAGCCTAACATCTTTSTGAAATCCAGCAAACTCCCRTATATAAATCCCCTCTTTTCCACATTTCAACACCCTTCAGAGTGTCACTCTTTGCACACAGAAAAAGTAATGATTTAGACAGCAATTTCCAGCAAACTTTCCACATGCCATTCTGTCAGTAATCTCCAACCCAGGATGAAGAAATATTTGAGCGGTTTTGAAATTTTGGAAGGTCCACTGAGATTTCCAAGACCAATTACAAAATGAAGGAGGTACTCACTACTTTTAACATCCATTTTAGCTGACAGTGATATAATACCTATAATATCTGGTTTATTTTATTTTATTTTATTTTATTTTATTTTATTTTATTTTATTTCAACATTATCTTGCTAGATTTGTAATTTATGGATACGATGGATGTATCTGGCCTTCTTAATTCACAGTCTTTGTTCTCAACATTGAGTAAAACACCAGCAGGTTCCTATTAACACATCAACACTTCCTATTAACCATCCCGTGGTAGAAACCTCAAATACCCTCCCCAAGGTCAGAAATACCTGGGCAAAAATTCCCAAGCTCCTCATTCCCTGCACAACATTCCTTTAAAGCTCTTTTTAGCTCCTCTTTCCCAGCACTTCTTGCAAGTGGATGCCAGGTCTCTCCTGCTGCATTTGTGAGCCAGCCCATCCTACTCCCTCATTTTCCCTCTCTCTCACCACYTAGCTTTTCTCAAGGTTTTTGCATCGTGACCTCATTGGAAATTGCGTTTCTGCCTGCCCTGAGCACAGAGCAAACAGCTCAGTGGCTGAGCAGCTCCCTACGTGGTCCCCATTCAGAGCAGAGAAATCCTGGCTGAGCAGCCAAATCCCAGCACTGCTCCAGACAATCCCTGTAAAAGTGATGGATTCCCACCTTCCCCCGGGCTTTCCCTGACAAATTTAGCCATGCTTTGGCAACTAGGTGTGCATCTGGAAAATCTCCTGAATGCATCAATATTCCTGGGGTCTACTGGTGCTAATGCTCGAGTCCATTCTCTTCCTGGATGTGCTTTATAATAGAATTTTTTTCTTTGCAGCGTCCTGCCTGCTGCCTGTGTAAGAGGCTCAGTGTCACACAGAGCTCTGCTTTGATAATTCCAGCACAGCCACACGGGCTGGGAGAGCTGGAGCTGCTCAGGAAAAGGCTCCAAAAAGACCTGAGAGCCCCTTCCAGTGCCTGAAGGGGCTGCAAGAGAGACAAAGAGGGGTTTTTGACAAGGAATGAAGGAATAGGACAAGGGGGATGGCTTTAAATGGAAAGAGGGCAGGTTTAGATGAGATGTTAGGATGAAATTTTTTATGCTGAGGGTAATGAGRCATTGAAACAGGTTTCCCTGTAAAGCAGAAGCAGCACCATCCCTGAGAACATTCAAGGCCAGGTTGGGTGGGGCTCTGAGCAGCCTGGCCTGGTGTCCCTGTGTCCCTGCCCATGGCAGAGGGGCTGGACGAGGTGACCTTTAAAGGTCCCTTCCAACCCAAATCATTCCATGGTCAAGCCAGGAGCCCGGTGAGGAACACAGAGGAAATGACCCTGACCTTCTCCTGGGGGGCACAGAAACCTGGGTTTGCCCAAAAGGCACAAATCACCTCCAGGACATCAAACAGAACAGAAATTCCTGACCTCCTGCYCAGGTAAGGGGAGCAAATGGCCACACAAAATACCTCCTCACCAGGAAGGGAAAAACAAACAAGCCTGAAGACCTTGAAGGCCTGCTGGTACATCAGTAGGTGTCAAAGAGATCTTTCTGATTTAGTCTTTGACAGGTTGCTATTTTCTACATTTCTCAAGCAACTAAAACCTAGATAATTATCTGTGTCTGTTTCCAAGTTCTTAAAATGCCAAGTGAAKGAATTTCTGCAGATTTTCCCATAGTGTGGATTTAAAAAGTTTATAATGGTAAAACAATGACACCTTGTGGCACAGAAGAGCAATCAAACCCACACAGCCACAGGTTTAGAGAAAGCATTGCCAAGAAATAGATTACATTTCCCAGAACTACTCTGAATTATTGATGAGCTAAGTTTTCAGCTGCAAGTTTTTGCTTAGATCTYTAATCTAAAATTGTTCTTGATGTTTACAATGTTTGAAAGCATCTTTCTAATGATGGGAATAATTTAGACGTTTGTTATTCAGGAATACAGCAAATTTCCGAGATAGTTCTGTAAYTATTTTTGCAGCTAATAATAAATGTTTTCACTTATCTAATATATTCTTGTTGTTAAAAAACACTCAGACTAATTGTTCATCTTTTTAATGTCCCTGACCTTCCTTCAGGCGGCCAGGTGATTTAAATTGCACTGGCTGGCAGGAGAAATGTTGTGCAGAATTGTTAACGAGAAAGATGTGATGCCTSTTACTTTCATGCAGGTTAAAGGGAAGACTCCAGCTGTCCAGATTTTTCTCAGCAAGGAGGAATTTCTATTGTAATTATTTTAAATGGGCATAACGGAACGGAACCGATGTGGTGCAGTGTCCTTTTAGAGCTCTTATCAGATTTTAGAAGGTTTRATGACAGTGATTTTATATCAACTCTATTAACTCCAAAAGACTGGAGAGCTAAGGATTTGAAAGCCCTTCCTTTAATTTGTGGATCTGTTCAAATCAGAAATCATTAATGACTGTAAGTGGATGAGAGATCCTACAAACTGAAARTAAAACCAAGATTTTAGTGGCCTCTTGAGTAAAACATTTCAAACTTTAGACAGCTCACAATTATTTTCCCATCAACCAAGTGCCAGCTTTCAGTACCAGCACTGATTACCAGTGTCTTCTCTGACCTCCATTTAGACAAGGTATACTGCAAATTATTGGGATTTTGAGTGAATTATGGTCTGATTAAGATGACTGGTGAGCTATTCCTGGTATTACATTATGCAACTAAAACATTATGCCTGCATTCATATATAACAGTCTAAAAATTAAAACCTTTTTGTCAGCATAATAACATTGCTGGGACAGCACTCCTCAGTTCCAAGGGTATTCTGGGGACAAGAATGAAACCCACAATGTTATATAAAAAGCACATCATCATCATTAAAGAAGTGATATACAGGAACAAGGTATATTTGGTGCCTCTGTCATTTGTCACTGAGGAGTTTCAAATCTTGACATCCTTTTTGCATCAAGAGGTAATTTTTTTTTTCCCCAACCTGATGGCAACAAGCTATATATTTTACTTTGGCATAGTGGAAATTACAGAGTAAATCTTAAATAGTATTMACCTCAAACATTAGACAGCAAATAAGTCAAATCTGTCATCAATGGCACACGGCTTATAGTGAAATTATATAAAATRTGGAAATCACTTCTCCTTTTGTAAAGGAGCCTGCACTCACCAATTATTGCAAGAGCTAATGGTGCATTAAACAAATGCTGCTGTAGGCAGTGCACACCCAAAAAATCACAGAGCTGCTCTAACACACATCAAACCAAAAATCCCAGGGCTGCAGTGCAGGCCTTGGTGTGTGCTCTGCTGCATCTCCCATCTTTCAAACATCACAGCCWGACCTGGRGCATCMTCATYATCATCATCAGCATGAGGCCAGAATGTCAAATGGCACTGGGAGATTCCTGTGATGGGCATGGTGCTGCTGGCCAGGGGGGTAAAGATGAGATAATTCACTCCTTCTGTTTTCAGTCCCTATAAACTCACTCTGCAGACAGAGCCTAAACCAGCCCTTCCTTACACCAAAGCTCTGCTGGAGCTGCAAAAGAGCCAAGGGCAAATTCATGGCAGCCAATCCTCTTCTCACCCACTTATTTGTGCCTCTCACCCCACATGAATCCCTGCTCACCTGAGTGCTGGAATATTTCTTCCATCCAGCAGCACTGCAAAGTTCACAGGCAAGAGAGTTTTTCCATGATCATTGTCATTGTGTAGGATCCCATTATGTGTGCTCTGTATTCACTTTACATCTGTCACTGACTCCAGAGACTATTTCTGGGTTTGCACTTTCAGTGGAGATGAGGGAACTCAACTGCCTGCATCCCTGTTTTTAAGGGAGCATAAAAATGCTGGRAAATGACAGAAAATAACTGTTATTATGCTTATGTGCAGTAAAACATCCAGGCGACTCCAAAAAAAAAAGGGATGTGCTTTTTTACTCTTTATTACAGTGTCTCATGGAGATAGAATATTTATGTCATGATGTGCAGAGAAAATGAGATGCTTTTACTTGCTTGATGTCTCATTGAGTCATTAAAGTGAGTTGATGAACATTAATTTTTACATGAGAAAAAAAACAACAAATGAGTCTTCCTTTCTTCCAACCTTCTGTTGGTAAAGTTCTAGGAATTAATAAATTAATAAAGACTGGCACTTTCACAGCTCACAGATGAGAATTAACCATTGTTATTGTGAGTTTGAAGATTGATTTAACCTCCTTTGGCCCTGTTGTGAACTACACCTCTGATATTTTTAATGTTTTGCCACCTTAAACATAAAAGTGGGTAATGAAATACTGAATCTTCTAAAATCCCTTAAATATATTTTTATTTTCTGCTCTGAAAAGTACCCAAATACSTCTATCTCCTCTGACTTTTTATTTCCTTGGGTTATCTTCTGATTCACAGCTACTTCAATGCTCAGGGTAGAATTGTTCCACCACATAAACCAGGGGTTCAAGGAGCTCTGGGTTTGGAAATAYCTGGAGGCTGAAAGCTTCAGGAATCAGTGAGACTGTGTTTCACCCCCTCAGAAAGTCTCCAAAATCTGTCTGCCAGTAAAACCCCTTTGAGAAGTAATGGCATTTTAACATCAGCAGCATGTGAGCTGCATGTCAGGGTGATGATGCATCCTTTTACCAACCTCTTACAATTAATTCATTTGCTACAGCCCCTGCCACATGTGCAATCCTGACAAAAAAAAAATAAAAATAAAATAAAATAAAATAAAATAAAATAAAATAAAATAAAATATTTTCTTGTCATGGACTGCCTGGCACTAACATTTGAACTAGAATTAAGAGCTGTAGCTTGGTAGATTGGTTTCCCTGGGTTTGAAACAGCTACAGAGGAGATTTGGGTTTGCTGGACTGTTTCTTCATCTTCTTTTCTATTCATCATACCAAAAACTTTTGAAAATGGYTTATATTTGGCTTCTTTGCTCAGAGTGGTTGTTTCAGACTCTCTGCAGATTCAGAGAGATAACAAAATTCTGGTTATGGTCACATTCAGTTTCAATTTTTTTCCTGCATGAGCTCTTTCTACAAAAGAAAACAAAAAACAAAACGAACAAAAAAATAAAACAAAACTAAATGAAACATTACCTTATTCAATTAGCTGGCCGAAATTCTTGCATGGCTACACCAGAGGCTATGTTCTGTGTCCATTTCAACCATCCATCCCTCATTTTCAAACATTTTTTTTTTTAGCTTCAGTTGAATCTGCACATTAGTTGATAAATAAATCATAGCAGCATGCCCACTACTATATGAACTTCTGCATAAGAGGGGTTTAAAAGCTTTTAGGGAGAACAAGAGATTTGTTTTAAAACTGTGATCTGAGATTAAAGCTTCAGAAAAAAATTGCTCTGAGTTGGATCTTACAATTAGGACATGTCCAAGCCAAGAAATATTATATATCCTTCTTTAAAACCATGTTTTGCACTGTGTTTCAGTAACAGGAGCTTTAGACTTACATACCAATGCACATGTCAATTTAGCTAACATGTTCCTARATGTAATATGGTCTAAACCTTAAAAAAAGAATTCAAAACCAAATTGCTTGAATCATGCACTCATACATTTTCAGCTATGCATCGAGATGTAATTTCAGTACCCTTAATATAACCACAAAATTAAACCAGACTGTTTATATGAGGAAGATTATTTACATATTTCTTCAGAATTAGTCATTTGGTTCTTAAATTCAGTTGTGGCTCTTGCACRTATTAATGCTAAAATCCCTTAAATATATTTTTTTCCATTTCTGAGAAGGAGACAAAAACCTCTACTTCTTTTTAATGTTAATAGCCTTTATCCAATGTGTTCACCAGGCCCAAAAGTGAAAAAGATCAAGTATAGAAATCCCCCAAAMCTGAATAAAACCAAATTGTTTCAAATACTCTGATGGAAAGACTTCTCATTTTGCTTTGCTCAGCCTTCAGTCTTTCACAGAATAAATGCTCACTGGTTCTTCAGTCATTCATAGAATGGAATGGTTTGCTGGTTTGCTTTTGCATGTCATGATTGTTATTTAGATTTAGCTCAGTCAGAACTCAGTCACTTTACATCTTGTGTGCAGTGATATTTCTACCATTTCAACAGTGTGCATACTGAATTAAAATTTGACTCAAAGCTGGCTTTTTTAATGCAAATTTAGGAATCCTTTTACTCACAGGTGGAGTAGGTGTAAAACAGGTGAAGATTTGCTCTACAGTGACACCAAATGCAATGAAAAGGAAGCAGAACAGGTTGAACAAATGAAATCCTGAAAYTGGTCACCAGAGAGAAGAGATCAGTGACTGGGTGAGACCCTGCTTAGGGCAGTTTTGTAACCCCCAGACACCAGATAATTATTTAATCACATTTTATTGCATGCCTGTGTCACTGAAGGTGCTGAGGATGCTCACAGTTTAAGGTGCTGTGGAAGCTGGAGAGCCCCAARTGGAAACCCCTGTTCCCAGAGCAGCCCAGACCCTGCTGTGGGAATTCTTTTACTATGCCAGGTGAAAATTTAAATCTAAACTCTTCATCCAACTGATAAATTTTGATTCTAATTAATTTCTTTCTGGGAAAGATGCTGCACATAAGGCTGGTGTGGTCAGGAGAGGTTTGAATTCTTCTAACCCTGCCTAATCCAATGCAGCTGTGCATATTTCAGTGAGTTTTGGTGTCCTGGTAGTTTATGGAAAACCTCCAACTAGGACAAGAAATCAATGCTCCCTGACTCCATTGATTTGGTCAATCAGCAGGCACAGCTTGAATTTCAGCTGACAACTCACACTGAGCTCTTCAGAGTCRATTCACAATGGAATAAAATGCCAATAGGAAATCATAGGGATRTAATTTCAATTGAATAAATGAAAGAAAATAACATTATTCTCGCTGCRTCTTCTGCAAGTGGAAACAAATAGGCATTGTCCAGGTAATTATTTAAGGTGATTATGGAATACTTTTTATTGTTCAGATACTGAATAGTGTCACAGAAAATGTGTCTGCYCTTCTCTAAAAACTCTTTACTCAAATAATACCATAGAAAAGTCTAATCTTCACAGGTTATTTTACTCCTTGCTTGAGCACTTGAAGTAGATATAAAATCCAGATCCTGTCCCTCATTTAACTTGCAATATTTTTTTCAAAATTCACCTGGGTCTGAATCAAAAGCTATGCAAAATTATGCACACACTTTATTGTACACAATCACCTGTGAATAAAACACATAAATAAAATATCTGTTGTGTTTTAAAGCATCCTTTGCATATCACCTTCACAATTAATCCAGATAAKTTGTAAATTATATATGTGTTGTAAATAGTGATAGACTCTATCTTTTCCCTCCTAAGAATGGAAGATTAATGTGTAAGATAGAAAAGTTCAGAGACTTTTTGCTTTATCTGCATGKGGAGAGATTCTGACAGAAACTTTTAAAGTTTTTTTTCTCAACTTTGTTTCCTTGGCACAATTTAAATATCATTCGTTTTTCCTTTAATTTGAGAGTTTGAGGCTGTTTTAACTCCTGTGGTTAGACACAAAAAATGCATAATGATTATTGTCTACCCACAATCTTCACCTTATAATTACTTTTTTTCTTTAGATTGCTGTCCCTTTTCATTTCTTATAGAAAAAAACCTGCACAATTAAATTTATTGAAAGCCAGAAAAAAATTATGGAGATCAGACAATTTAAATTATGTCCTTTTCCATACTGCAATGCACTTCTAAATAACTGCTAAGCAGAATGGAAGTCTGTCAAAGTCCTTTTCCATTCCCATACCATCTTTTCTTTTACTTGTATGAAAAAAACTAATTAATATGCCTGAAATAATTATTTTTAATGAGGAGTTATCTATTCTTTTTTCATGGGGAGTTCTGGAACAGGAGTCTACAATTAAGAGATGACAGTTCAGTGATCCAAAGTCTTTTTATTTCCCAAGGTGCAATGGATCAGTCCAAGTTCCTACTTCTTTCTACAGACACTTTAATAGGTTTTCCATTTCTGGAGAGTGCTTTTGAACARTTAATTCTACTTTGAAGAAATAAGAAGCTTTCCAGATGACATTTTACATTCATCAAAATATGTCATGCTGATGTATCAGGTTTTTCTTCTACTAATTTACAGACAAACTGATAGGATAAAAAAAAACCTGAATCCAATTAGTTCTAATGATGTGCATCAGGAAGACTTCAAAATTAAGCCTTAGTCAAGACATGGAAAAGGAACAGTACTAACTATGACTTCAAAAYATTGTTCATGATATACAGCTTATATAAAAATGCATCCAGCTACAAATTGAGATCAGGCAGAAGAAAAGAACAGTGATTTCTGCATGCTTTCTGCCTACAGTGCTGCATAGCAATTTTTTTCCCTTAGAGCTCACAGGTCAAAGTCAATAAACTATCTTGTTTTCTTTCTTCAGTATCAATAAGGTATTTGCCAAGGTACGCAGCAACCATGGTGCTTGGTTTTATTAAAATTCAAAATCAAGCAGCAGAATCTCTATTTATCCTCACAAGGYTTGCCATACAAGGAACACCAAATTTATGGCCCTTTTTTCAAAGGTGCTGATCTTCATTTATCAAGTGCTGTGAAATCTCAGAACTCAGTTAGGCCATCCCTCAGTTTGTACAATGAAAGAATTCAGTGCCAAAGAGTCTGCAATTCTCTCTACCTTAAAAGCAGATTCAATTCTTCCTTTTGCAAACAGATCTGGACACAGTGCCTTTCATTTCAGTGCCTCCASACTGCACTGCTACAGCTGTCACTAATGTAGACATGAAGACAAACACAAAATCTGTGCTCTGAATAAATTCCTTCAAAGGTTGCAAAACAGCACAGAGTTACAGGAAGCTGCAAGGACCCTGTACACTCTGGATTGGGTTCCACAAAACTGAATTCCAGGGTCTCTGTGGCAGCGTGCCTTTAATCAGCACAAGCTGCTCTGAAGCATTTTCATTTGTTTGATCCTCCATGTCCTCATCTGCTGAAATCTCGAGGCCTGATTTTTTCAAAAGCTTTTGTTTTTAGCGATATGTGCAAACAATGCCACAGCTGTGGGACACATCAGGTCACCCAGGCCACAGGGAGATAAGTGACAAGCATGGTAGGTAGTACACATAAAAGAGAATTAAATTATTCCAAGTGTTTTAAAAGAGTCTCCAGGGCATTCTGCCCAGGAAAAGCTTTCCTGTAGTATGACAGTTCTCCTTTAGGTTTGAGTAAGGATAAAGGAATGACCAATTATTTCTATTCTCCATCTTCATCTTCAAGAGGAAGAGGAAGCCAGAGGGAAAACTGCCAATTTTCCCTGTCCAAGGGGAAGCTGGGAGTGCACTCTCAGGGCTAGACTACATTTAAAATTACAAAACTACAAAAATCATTTAAATATTACAAGAAATCCCTATCCCAGAATACAAAATTTTCTCTACATAATGCTAGTAATACTTCTCAAGTGAATTTCTTTGTTATTATTATYAATTCATTCTGTAAACTGAAATTGGAACACTAACATAAAATTGAAAGTATCTCTTCTTGTCCTAGATAGCTCAGGAGAATCTTGGCACATTATCATGACATCTTTACTTGCTGTAAATCTCTCTGATATTTGGAATTCACAGTGGAAAATTCTCTAGAGGAAATGCAGAAAGGTAGAAATCAACATTTTAGCCAAAAAGTGGAATCTGTATATGGAGAATGACAAGTCAAATCAGAACAATTACATTTCTTCACTTCTATTTCCCTCTGTTCTCTTACTGTTTCTGGAGTAACCACTTTATTTATGAAACTGGAACCTCTAGACATTTCCTGCAGCTCTTGGTTTTCTTAAGGAATTATGTCTTTAAAAATGGCACTCAAGTAGCTGCCTTTCCTTGCAAATTGGCACTGGGCATCCTGGATCAAAGCACTTCCTGGGAGTCTCAGGTTTCTCTCTTATTCAACACTTCTGTTCTCTCTCTTTGCTCTCTTTCTTCTCATTTAAATGCAATATTTTAAGGTCTTCTCTCCTCATGCCTTCCAGTTCCTGTGATCTGAACCCATGAGTCTTTTTCCATAATTTCATATTACTTTCTCTTTTTTTCTCTCCAGTCCCTGCCCACAGTTCCTGTGGTAGGTGTTCACTCAGCCCCTTTGCTGGACATTTCACTGCACAATTGGTGACCCCAGGCAGCTCTCCAGGGCTGTTCTCACCCAGCACTGGTCCCTTCTGATCTCTCACTGTTTGGGTTTTACCAAARTTGTCATTTTCTCTGCTTCTTTTCCACTAGTCTCTAGTTAGTAGTACCACAGACTTTTCCATGGCCACCCAATTCTTCCATTTCRATGGCATTTTTTCATCCCAAGATTTCTCTTCCCTATCCTACTTCCTTTCTGCTATGAGCATAATTGTTGATTTTCCCTGTTTCAGCCATGATTTCTAAGTTTTCCAAGACAAATGACTCTACATTTGCAGCTCTAGATCCTTTCACACCTTTTATCTGACATCACACTTTTTCCTATTTCCCCCTTCATTATTTTTCTTGATAGAAGAACTGTTGAGCATGACAAAGTGAAATTACATTTTAACCTTTCGGTTCCATGACTTCACCTTTTCATGCCCTCATTTTTTTTCTGTACAGGTTCTCCCTCACTTTTAAATTTGATCTCCTCTGTTTGTGTCCATGGCCTCATGTCCCTATTATTATTTCTTTTGTATTTCTCCTGAAACCTTTTGCATCTTTACCTTCACAGTACAAAGACATTTTATTCTATTCTGTCTAAACAACAACTTAAAAAAACCCTTTAATTCGGTTTAGTTTTACAGTAACTTCATCTTCCACCTGTCCTTTTACCTTAAGTTTGTTCTGYATAACAATTACAAGTGGTGTCTATCAACAGATGTAGATGTCTCTTGTCCAGGTTCTCAGCTTCTGAATTCTCAAGCACTACTACATCCTCAACAAATTCAGTCCTGCCTTCCCCACCCTCCTGCAAAGATTGTTTTACTATTTCCTTGTTTTGAGCACATCATTCTTCTCACTTCATTGCAATCCTGCCTTCATATAAATAAAAATACACCATCACATCTCCTCACAGCATAACCCCACTCTATCAAAAGCTAAATAAATAAAAATAATAATAACAATGACAAATGATGAATGGAAGCATACTGCCTCCAAGATTATAGAATTTTAATGTCTCATCATTAAAACCTCAATATAAGTAGGCACATCTAACACATGGCCTCTGTCCCAGTTATAGTCACATCACCAACATTACTGTTCATGAATTTTGGCAAATTTCCTTTCTTTGTATTAAAGGCTTGCATCCAGTGCCCTTACTTAAACTGGGTAATACTTTGTTTCATGACTCAGTCCCCTGAGGTCAAGACTTGCAAAGAAAAGTGCTATTTAATTGGAGACAAGATGATACAACTTGCCKGTACCAAAAACTGTCTTTTAAATAWTWTTTTTAAATTTGTGTTTGAAAGATCATACTTTTTTCCCCCACTTCTTCTGCTTTACTGATTTTTTTTTAATATGTTGATCACGTCCATTAGTCAGGGATCAGAGGCTGAGTGACTTCATTAGATAAAAGAATATGATTCATGGATTTTWCCCATATGCTGTTTTTCATGTTGTGAGCAGAATAAAGAAACAGGTCACCAGTGAAATTCATTTCATGGTACCTGACAATTGGCATGCAAATGAAATGCAATTTCAAACTGGTTGATCTTCTTACAACTGCCTTTGATCTTCAATTGCATATTTCTATACATCAGTAGTTCAATAACCTTTATAGCATATGTAATGAGAGCTGACATCAGMTTAATTGATTTTTATGCAAGTACCTTAGAAATATTATGAAATAATTAGTAAATAATCATGTTCCTGGCTGAACAGTAATATCTTATTTTACAAAAGGACGAATCTATTGTTTCAATAATTTCAATTTGATTTAATGAATGTGATTCTATCAGGCACCATTCTGCTTTGTTAGAGTCTTCAAAAATATAGACCTTCTATTTTCTACAGGAATGCTCTGGATTCTGTGTTCAGTCTGATTTTTTTTTTTTTTTTTTTTTTTTTTTTTTTTCTTGTCCTTATGAGTTTACTGAGAGTTCAGACGTGTGCTTTTGCAATCGGCCATAGCTTAACAGAAACAAGAAAATTTACCATACTTCTTTTAAGAAGCTTAAGTTGCTCTGACTGGTTGATTTCAACAGTTTTCCTAATGACTAAACCTCTAGCTTCTTATCTAAGTTTAGCTGGCCAAGGTCTGAATTAAAAATAGGATGAAGAGGAAAAAATCTACCTTAAGGCTGCTCTGTATATCAACATGGTTTCAGTTATGTAACATACCTGTGACATCCTTATGCCAAAGGAAAACACAGAACCAGCTGCCTGGAACAAAGGGATATATTCAAAGGACAAAATAACAGAAGAAAATAGCACAACCAGAGGAAATAAAATCAAATTAAGTGCTCACAAATCAAAGTTGCTAAGAGAAGACGGTAAAGAAATTGTATACAAAGAGCTTTATACAAATATACATTGGAGTTAAAGCTGTACATTTGATGCTATAAATTTGAAGAACATAGTTTGAAGAAAAAAATAGTTCTGTCAATTAAAAAAAAAATTGATTAGTTCCTTTTTCTACTAATATATTTCTCACTACCATTGCACCCAATCCAAGTCTCACATATCTTTGTTATGAGCTGTGAAGCTTAATATAAAATTGAATGTCTTAATAGCAATTTGAATTGCATACTTTCACRGCCTCAAATGTACTTTAGTCAAGCACTGGACTTTTGAAGTGACACTTAGGCCAGCTTTTCCTGAACGGGTCAATTAAACCTTGAGATTAATTGGCTTCAAAAGTGCTTTTTCTCAAATTTGGTGAGCCTACCCTTGTGTTGAGTTCTTTCTCTCTTTCTTTTGATGTGGTTTCTATGTAGAAATGCATTGGAATGCATCACCTGTGTAAAACTCATACTGGTCAAATTATTACTGGTTATTTGGGGTTTTTCTGTTCCACCCCTACCCTACAAATAGAATCCATTTTCAGGTAAGAGAGATTGTGTGCAAAGATGAACCCTGTACAACTGCAGCAACAAAAATACCAAAATCAGCTCTGTCAATTGTGATTTTATTCCTATAGTTCTAGCTCTAATTACAGAAAAATTAAACTGTAAAAAAAAACACTGCATGGCCTGGCTCTGCCACCTCTRTCTTTCCCATTCCCACTGATTGCTCTTAAGAGAACTCTCTTATCCCACTTTGTTTTTAGTAACCAAACTTTAGTAAAGGAGGAAAATACCTGGTGGTCAGAGCTGAATGAGCCAGTGTGGGTGTCTGGAGGAAGCTTGTGGAGAATCTGGGTGTCCACTGCTCCAGCAGCAGCAGCAGCAGCTCCTCCAGTCCCTGTTGTAACCCCCAGGAACAGGAGCAGAGGCTGGAACACATCTGTCCCCCAGRGCTGATAGGGCACTGTTATGACCCCTTGTATCTCCCCAGATGTGGCTGCAGAGGGAAGGAACAAAACCCCATGAGGGATTCTCCAGCTCTTTATRCTTGAAAAATCTCCTGGGTGGAGCTGGGGAGATTGCTGTCTTTTAAACACAGGGATGCTCCTTCCATCCAGGGAGTGGCTGGAACTGCTGCCATCCCTCAGGCTTATCTTCACTGGGAAAATGGTGAAATCTCTTTCCTCAGCTCCCCACCATCTCCCAGTACATTTCACAAACTCTGCTCTGCAAAGCCTTCCTCCCCCTCCCCAGAGGTTCTTTCCCACAGGAACTAAAGCCATCATTGTCCTTTAAGTCTCCCCATCATCCTCTCTCTTTGCCAGCCTTCCCTCCAGATGTTGAGTGTCTGATTCTTCCATCGTTGTTCTGGTTGTCAGGGGAGTCAGGATGATCATCATTAGGGGGGTTATAGGGACAAAGGGAGGTTAAAGAGCACAGGAGTGCAGCTTGCAAAACCCCCAAACATGGGGTTTCATGGCAGGAGGATGGAGGGAAAGGCTGGGGCAGCCCTGGAGGTTTGAACATGGCAGAAATGCAGGATGCCTCRGTGAGCAGCTTTGTGGAATGCTAAAGCAGGAGTGTCACATTGTGAAGGACAGCAGAGTTCGGTAATAACCAGATGTTAACTCAAAATGAGGAACTTTTAATAACCCTAGAGGGGATTTCCACTTCAAGCAAGGTAGTTCATTCAACATYTGCCCTGAAAGAGATGTAAGAAGGTCTGAAATGAGCCTCGGGAACATTGTTCCCTTCAGCCCTCAGAAAGCCTGCCTAATGTTCCGAAAAACCACCCTAATCCTGTCAGCAGAAATTCCTGAGACAGTAAGCCAGCTCTTCCCACTACAGCAGCAGCAGAAGGAACGCTGCAGTGCACAAAGTAATTGTGGTTTGACCTAAACTTCTGTTCCTTTACATCTTAGGCATTTTTTGTTAAATATTTCCAAACTGCAACTGCCCTTGGAGGACAGTGATGGTTTTAGCAGCACAGCACAGATTGGGGAGCAGGTCTCAGTCCATGTTAGCTGATGTAGCTCCACCAGCCAGAGGTCAGKCCTGTYGATTTGGATGCCAATATATTGATTWAAGCTGCCTGTTKTGCTCAGTCTCTGTGTAATTAATGCAGAGGATAAATTCATGTCCCTTCTGAGCACTGCCCATGAGTCTGAGCCACTGCCTGAGTCTGTCAGAGAGGGGGTGACTGTGCCCAGAGGTGCCAAGCAGACACACATCAGCTGACATAAACATTCAGGTTGATTTAATGATGTGTAGAGCAAGTTAGTAACTTCATTTGTTATCAAAAGTGCTGCAGTCCTCTCATATCTCAATATTGGTTTAAAATCTGCAGTGAGATGTCACTGTAACATGATGATTGATCTTCCTAAATTGATAATTATCCTTTCTGAACCTGGGAGAACAAGGGATGCCTCCCAGCACATACTGTCCATACCATTAAGATGTTTGCAGCAATTCTCATCATCAAGGCAACAAAACTGCACTCCCTTCTTCTCCCCCCTGCCCAAGCCATTTATTCTGGCAGCTGGTCACACCCCAGCAGGTCCTGTCTCAGAGAGAAACCCTTGGGAGGAAGGAARAAGCTCAGTGAAGGGATAATCCTAAACAAATCCCCATTGCTTCAATCTTTGAAAGGATGGGAGAAGTGGAATGAGATGAACCTGGGGGTGCTGGGAGGTCCAGCAATGTGCCTGGCTGGAGTCAGCACTGCAGAACTTCATTTGTTTCAGTTTTAGGTGCTTAGCTTTTCACATTCTTCTGAACCCAGCAACCAGAGCATGAAATGCTCACTTCCACATTCAGCACAAAGCCCAGCCTGMACTTTATATCCCTTTTTCTTCCCTCCAGTGTTTCTTGGTACAGACAAGAAGTCAGAGCCAGCAAAGGGGTTAAACCCAAAGGCAGGGCCTACAGGTTCCAAAAAATTTGACAAACTCCTCTTCCCTCTCTTTTCTCCCTCTGCCGAGGATTTTTCTTGTCCTGGGGTGCTCATCCAGCCTTCCTGGAGTCCACAGGTAATGTTCATCTGCCACAGTGATGGGCTCATGCTCTTGGAGGCACAGTCACACCATCTATAAACAATAAAATTCCYAGCTGCTATAATCATGCTGTCAGCAATGAGTAATATGTTCTGCAAAAAAAATGCCTAAAGAGGCTGCTGGTGGATGTTGAAGGTGGCTATAAATTATCTTTCTGAGAACAGTTTCTTGACAGTTGGTCAAAATATCAACCAAACAGCTACAGAAATATTCATTACCGTTTTCTTTGTCTTCTTAAATTATGTTAATCATAACAAAATAGCCATATTGTTAGGAGGTATTGTGAGRGCAGAATTCAAACTCTCCTCTCCAACACAAACTCCCCAGACACCATGGCCCCTATCAGCATTTTGACAAGCTCATATCAAGAAATTATATGCCCCTGACTAAAAATTAGTTATTTAAGAGAGCTACCAAAAAAATGGGATCTCTCTCTTTAAACGTTTAACCCTGAGGCAGAAAGAGGGGGGAGAGGGAGGTGGGAGAGAGAAGGAGCAATAATATGATAATCACTTTAGATAACAACCTGAGTCATGGTAAAAGCAGCCTAATTGCCATCCAAGGGCTTTCAGCAGGAAACAGGCACACCTAGAGAGGCACCTGTGCAGAGCAAGATTAGTTTCAAAGGGAAGAAGGACAGAGATATAAATGCACTTTCATCTGAGTGTAGTGGAAAGTATGAAATAGTTGTTTATGTAGAAACTGCCTGAAATCCAAGAGCTACTTCACATAATGGGATGTGGGTGGTATGTAATTCATGTAAGAAACAGGCACACTCACTACAGGGCTCAAAGTGAAATGGGTGTTTATATTTAGGCAGAGAAAAGAAAAAAAAAAAAAACATATGTGGGGAAGGAGCAGAGAAATGGTTGATACTGTCTTTCCAGAATAAATCATGTTCTGCAATGGTTATGACCTTTTTATAAAAAATAAAATAAAATAAAATAAAATAAAATAAAATAAAATAAAATTAAATTAAATTAAATTAAATTAAATTAAATTAAATAATAAAATAAAAAATAAAGTAAAATAAAATAAAATAAAATAAAATAAAATAAAATAAAATAAAATAAAATAAAATAAATAAAATTAGTAATGTCAGTCTGCCAATACGAAATAAAACCTTTCTTTGAAAGTCAGCGTGACTGAAGGTGGGGAAGATTTCCCCACGGGTTCAGACAGAGCTCTTGGCCCCTGCTCTCCTACAGCACCTCCCCTTTCCTGTGTGGGTTCTGAGAAAGGGGACGTGGTGACCAGGTGCTGCCCACGSGTCTGGGGGGGAAATGAACATTGGGATTTCTGAGTAAGAGACCRTAAAATGCTCTTTTGTTTGCGCAGGACGAGTTCTGTGAAGTGGAGTAAGAATCGATTGTGTTCTCTGATGAAGGAGTCAGATCTTTCAGYGAGGGTATTGATTTACGCATTCAACTCTGCGAGTTGCTTTCCATTACATCTTTTGCTACTAAAATTCAGTGATGTGAATGTCAATAGGCATGAACAAAAGCCCCATGTTTTTGAAAAGCCTGAGTCTGTATCCACAGGATATAAAAACTGTTACATTTCCTTGCCTTTGCTCTCCTCTGCAAGCCATTTTCCAGATTGTTGGTAATGGATTTTTCATGCAGATGGTATGTGGGTGCCTATGCATTACTACGATTGTTTTTTCCCCCTAAAAATAGTGCTTTTTTTTTTGTATTTGTAAATAGCATTTGATGACAGTCTAGAAATATTGCATGCCAGAAATTATCTATCTTGAATTTCTGCATGATAGTRTTTGGGTAGGCTGTCATGGCAACAGAGGTAAACTCTCTGGATTCAAGCATCAAAGATTCTCATGGCAACTTTTTTTTTTGTATATCTGCATAGGCAGGAAAATATGCTGAGCCATACCTTGAATAATCTCAGAAAAGACAGCAACAACAGAAAAAAAAACTGACATGTCTATCACCTTACATTTGTTTTTGAAATCTACATTAAAACCTGCCTTATATAAAAAGAAGAGAGAA
>NW_026623478.1:1122001-1148206 GCF_030028575.1 Malurus melanocephalus
TTATACAACATCAACACTCAGAGTAGGTACCAACCCTTGCCATGAGGCAGCGCCGGTTATTGTTTTTTTCTTCTTTTTTAACACTTGGTGAAATTTTACAAAATAGGACCTTCTATGAGAAATATATCAGGTTCAAATGACCTTGGCATGTGATACACTAATCCTAATAAAAGAAGTGTTCAGCCATGCTGTCGAGTCCTCCATTTCAGGTTTTCTTGCATTCCAGGTCACGGTTCACATTAATCCAATGGACTTTGGAGCAGCCCTTTTTCTTCAACGTGCAATTCTCTTAACAAAGGTGAATTCTTCTTCCTCYTGTCCCTTTATTACTACTGCTGTCYCCACATGACCCCTCCAYGGTGTTTAARTAGCGGRCAAAGGTGGTGTCTGTGTCTGTGATCACAGGTCTCCATTGTGAGGGTTCAAATCAGGGCAAACCACACAGGTGTACACGCACACTCCTGAGGGGTCATGTCTGTTTGGAAACAGCTTGTGCTTCACAAAAAAGGATGGTAACTCTTGAACAGGAAGACAACAATTAAATAATTGGAGTTAGCATAGAAAGGATTGTAAAGTGTCTATCCTTTAATATCTTTAAGAACAAATTATAAAACTTCCTGGGAGGGATGTCTTAAGTAAAGCCCTTAGGGGCAGGGAGGTGAACTAGATGACATCCTAAATTCTGTATTTCTGGAGCTGTGCCATCACTGTGCTTGTCCTTGCATGACTGTAAGCCAGCTAGCACAGACCCAGAGGTWGGATGGCAGAYGCCAGAGAGAGGAAATTTGAMATAATACMAAGTATGTGGGGAAGAAAGCRAACGCCTTCGGAGGAAGAGTTTCTSCTSCTCCTATTTATTTTTCTATGAAAATTTTTAATGTCTGAGGTTCACAAAAAACACYTAAAAGAAAAAGAAAAACTTACTGATCCACAATAGGAGCTACACAGCACAGAAACACAGGTAGTTTTACTTATTTAATTCATATTGAAATTTTTTATTTAAGTGTTGGATGGTAAATGCATTTCTATGAAGGAGAAGGTATCTTAAACTAAAAAATAGACTTTGAAGAACATAAAAACTTTCTGGCATTCTAACACTAAGGGTTAATGTGACTATACTGGGAAATATGCAGAGTAGGTGTGCTCATTTCTGAGGAAATCTTCTCACTGGCTATTTGTAAGAAGCGGCTAATGACAATGTCTTTGGCCTTGACCGTCTCCATCTTCCTTTCCCGTGATATCTGCATGCTGATTTGATCCACATTGGTCATGATCAGCTCCGAGGCCAGGATCTGGGTGGGGGATGCCCTGTTTGCTGTGCTGTCCATGATGTACTGTTTATACAGYTCCACCAGCTTCTGCTCCAGGTAATCGTTGAGGGCAGAGTCGGAGAGGGGCTGTTGGTGTGGTCCCAAACTCGCCAGCCTCCAGCACGAGGAGTGGCCCTGGACTGGCCTGCGGATGGTGTCACTGGAGGGGGGAGCCTTCACGGACTCCATGGCAGGAGGAATCTCTGAGGACTCCAAGAAGGGGCCAATGCCGCTGTCACAAGCGAAATCTGTYGTCATTGAGCTAATTGGCACCACGTAGTCTCCAGCTATATGCAAATCGTTGTAGTTCTTGCAAATGCTCTTGCAGGAAGGTGGAACCAGGTAGGTGACTTTTTTTGTCAGCTCTGGAGGCGGCTGCCCTGTGGGCATAGGGTGCTGGACAGGCTCTGGGAGATTGTCCTTCTGCCTTCTGCTGTGCTTGCTGCCTCTAGAGCAGACCGATGAAATGCCCTTGCCAACGGATCTGCATCTCTGAAGGAGGCTTTTTCCTTGTGCTTCATTTGTGGAAGAATAATTAATGGACCTCATTTCATACACCCCTTCATCAGGCAAACTCTTGCAGAGCACAGGATTCATGTCTTCACAAAGGTAGGTGATTCTATGAAGGTAACCTTCTGACAGCATCCTTCTCCAAAGGAAAGGAGCCACCAGCAGAAAAATGATAAGAAGAAAATTACACAAAGTTAATTTTCAATTCACTGGGCTGTGATTGACTGAGACTGACACTCTTCAGTCTGTTACTAGCTGCAGAGGAGTCTCCAATGTGAATGGGATTTTCTCTGCCTCAGTAGAGGACTTGAGTCAGTGAGTGAGGTGATCAGCCACCTTCCCTGTTGTGCTGAATTTTATCAAAGCATATTCTGTGTAACATAACACATGGCATGTGCAATGCATCCAATGGCAAGTGAGCTGTGGAGAGAGGGAAGGAAGACTTTTGTTGTGGAATATCTGCTGTAATAGTTTGCACTTAAATAMAACTAACTTTGCCCTGGAATTCAGCCAGGGGTTTCCCCCTTTTTCTCATATGCTTTGAAGCAACTTTTGTTGTGTATGGTTTGTCAGCTGCCTCTGARCTATGGTGATTTGAGATTCATATTGAGAGTATTACCACTTCTGTTCCAGTCTAATCAACAGCTGTAAGGTGGGGTCCCTTTTTCATTAAAAAATCTCAGACCATTAAATTTGCACTTTGCACTTCTGCATTGCAATCAGGATGGACTTAATCGTGTCTAAGTTTTAGACATGAAAATGTCAATGGAAAAACCAAAACTTTTTGGAGGCATGATTCATCTGGCCTGGTTTAGACATCTAAATCAAAACAAGATGAATTGTGCCCTAGATTTGCTTATCACTCTCCAGTTGCTATAAAAGGATCTTAAACTAGATCCTAGATGTAGATATCTGCAGGGTGCTTTTGAAGAGACAGATTTCAGTGCAATGCATAGGAAAGAGCACATTTCAGAAGTACTCCAGCACTTTCTTTCACTGTGGAATTAGGGGTAGCACAGCTCTGGAATCACTTTTCATTGCATTTCTGAAAAGGCACAATCAGATTCCAGCAGTCACTAACCCTCCCCAGTCCCTGAGCAGGCAGATCAGACCCAAAAGCTGCGCAGACATGTTAGTAATTAAAGACAGGGCTTGCTAGCAAGGACACACATGCACCTGCAAATCAGTAAATGTTCTGCCCAAGCTTTAGMAGTTTCACCATCACAAAAATTGCTTTATGGCCGCCTCTGTCTTTCTTTTCCCTACAGATGTTAAGGATACAATCAGTGGGAAAGGTGTCCTAAAGAAACGGTTTGGTTTTCTTCAAAGAGAAAGTAAATTTAAAGTAAAAATAAATTAAAATAATTTATGTAGTACAAATGATCTTTTCCAAGAGTGAAGGGACTCTCATTTCTTAGTAAAGGTTTTTATGTGTCACAGTTGCTAGTGCAAAATGCTGCACTAATAACTACKGGCTAAATCCTGCCTAAGCACAGAGATAGACTTTGCACAGATGTTAGGAAGGAGACATTGTGAGAAAATACTTTCCTTGAGGGGAGGGAATCACTTCCACACCATGGAGAAGAAGGTTGAAGGGAAAAATAATCTTTCTTCAAGCAGAAATATTAATGGGATTTAGATCAAACACTTGCCTTGGTGACCCTGGATTCCCGTTGTTGCTGCCAGTTGTGTGAGATTTCCCACAGGCAGTAACATTTAATTAAAAGTGACCTATTTAYACAAAAGGGGAAAAAATCATGTTTGGGGCTTGGCAGTCCTTGCAGTGTGCTGGTGTTCTCTTGCTTTAGGTCGTAGCTGTGATTAAGGTGCCCCCACAGAAATCTTAGCCAAATGCTAGAGCTGCTCAGGTTATCAACTCTCTCTCCTGCTTCTGTCCCCCCCTTTTGCAAAGGCTGTTCCCTTCCCCCAGCCATCCACGGCCCAGATGTCTTTATCACAAAATCATCACTAACTGTGGCTAGCTTGAATCTGGAACTGTCACACGTTAATTCATATGTTATTTTTAATGTGGATTCGGAGAAATGAGTGGAAATGTAACATATGACCTGTCCACTGCCCAGCCAACACAGGCAAAGGCCGTTGTGTTCAGGTAGCACGTGACACTTGGGTCTTTCCTGCTCCCCAGATGTGAGTTGTTTCTGCCATAAGGTGCTGCATGAGGGAAATGAAACTGTTGGTTTCATTTCTTTGCACTGCATTCTGCTGTGCTTATTTTAAGAGTGTTGGAGCACACTGTCTGAGACAGGAGTGCAAACAAAAGAACTGAAAAATTCAAAAGTGTTAGGGTCTCATTGTTCACAGGTTTGTGTGCTCTGCTGAATAAATTGAAAGCTTACCCTCTGAACCTGGCAAAGGCTACCACGTTATTCTGGCTATTCCCAGTTCCACAAGGAAATCTGAACTTTTGACAGGCAGCATTTAGAGCAGAAATACAAAAGGAGGTGCAGGTATCCGTGATGTCTCTTGTCCTAGCACTTAATCTGAAGTGTACCTCTGTCAAGTTATTATCCCATCACTCCAACAGTCATGCAATTGTGTCACCTTTAAATTTCGCATTCTAAATCCGATAAGGATTGCAGTTCTCATTATTTCTGCTTTCTCATGCCTCTTCTCTTAATCCCCTCTCCGTGCCACAGACACACATACACCAGGATTCCAAGGGCACAGAGATTACATCTAATGTCTTTCAATATTTGGGTTTCACACTTCTTAAATCCAGATGTCACATTCCTCTGCCTGAAAACAATTGTGTAACTTTTTTTTTGTTGCACAAGGGTTGCACAAGGAAAAGCAGTCCTTTTTACAATTGTGATTTGACACATTTTGCATGTGAGGTGAACAATGAGATTTTTCCTTGTGTAGCTGGTGCCCTGGCAGTACTTCATTCTGTCTTAGTGTAGTAGAGATATAGGGAGAAGACTGACTGATATGCACTGTCTTTTCTATCTGACACAGTCTTTATTACCATCAGATGGTCTTAGAACTCATATGTCTTGTCTGAGGTTTTTGCTCAATTCTTCTGCAGAAAAAAAACCAGAAGGCAGGATGAAAGTTTGAAGTCACATGGAGAATCCAGGAGCATTTCCAGTGTGTGGCAGCAAATTTGTTAAATTATAAAGCTTGTGCCAATGTTTGCATAAAGACCTCAGATTACAGTCCAAGAGCAGGAAAACAGAATGGGAGTTCTTGGTTCAAGATAACCAAAACACTTGCAGAAAGTCTGAGAAGTGTACAAAAAGAGATAGGATAAATTGTGTCCTGTTCAAAAACCTGAGCAAGAKGAAAAGTTGCTAGAGAGAACAGAAAGAACGTGGTGCCAGCTGGGATCACAGCTCTGTGGGGAAGGGGACGTRCTTCTTCATTGGTAAAAGGAGGGGATAGAAACTCRTAAAAGACACAAACTTGTTTTGGAYCTGTCTGGCTTTCAAATCCCTGAGCAGGGCTCTGAATGGCGTTAAAGTTGTGCTGCTGGGGATTGGAACTYGAGTCTTTTCACAGGGTATACCTTGAGTTGTAGCTGATTTGCTGGATGGGATCCCAGATGGCAGTCTCCCTGATTCAAAGGAACTTGGACCCTGTGGATCCATCTATAGTGTTTTTCCCTGTTTTAAGAGACATTTTCCAGGCTGTGCAGATACAGACAGAYGTGTGTGATCCACCTCAGATTTCCAGAGTCCTGGCAAGCAGGATAATCTGTAGAGCAAGCTTACAAGTACTGCAGGACCCATATCTCACCTTCCCCTGGGCTGGTGTGAAACAGTTCCCTCAGCATTGCCAGCATGGGGAAATCAGGATAGTGAAGAGGGTAGGAKGGGCTGTGCACATGGCTACCTCTCCTTAATGCCTGAATCCTACAGATCTTGGGTATCTGAACCTAGTTTGGCTTGGGTAAAGGTAATGACACCAAAATGTGTGGTGAGATGGACACATCCTACAGGGAGACCTGCACAGGCTGGAAAGGGGGGCAACCACAGCAGTATCAGGTTTAACAAAGGCAAGTGGCCACTGGGATGGCACAGGCAAAGAGCCCAGCACAGCACCTATGTGCTTGGGGAGCYTTGCTGAGAGGGAYCTGGGAGCACAAAAAGATGACCRTGAGCCAGCAAYGAGGAGAATCAGATCCTGGGCTGCWCCCACAGGGGCACGACTGGCTGAGATAGAGCCTGGATCATCCCACTCAGCTTTTGTCAGGCTGCCCCTGGAGCATACAGTTCTGGTGGCCAAAAGTTAAAAAAAGATGTGGACAGAGTGCAGAGGAACCAATGAAGTGCCAAGAAGATGATCAAAGGGCTAGAAAAGCTGCCTTGTGAGGAAAGTTGGAAGGAGTTGGSACTCTGGTCTCCCTGGAGAAAAGAAGACTGGGGGAAGGGGGGCAGCTCATATAGAATCCTGCTATTTGCAGCTGCAAAAGCTGCAAGAGGCTCTCTCTTTGCAAGAGCTGCTGGAGAAGACAAGTGGCAATGAGCACAAGTTGCATTGGAATAGAATCACRGAATCATTTAGGTTGGAAAAGGCCTCTAAGATCATTAAATGTAACCCAGGGCCACCGTGTTCCCTGCCATGTCCCCAGGTGCCCACATGTTTTTTGAATGCTCCCAGGGATAAGAGGGAACAGGTTTCATATCAATATGAGAAGGCAATATTTTAACAGTGARAACAATCAGTGACTGAAGCCACCTCCTCAGAGACAGGTTGGAACTCCCTTTGCTGAATGTTTTCAAGAGAGGATTGGACAAGGTTCTGTATAATCTCATCTGGGCTTCCATTCCTGTGAAAGGTTGGACCAGATGATATTTTGACGTCCTTTCCAACTTATGCTGCTGTCTGGCTATGATTCTACAATAGCAGTGGCTGCTGTTTGATGTASGAGGGGCTCACTTTTCCAACACAGAAGAGAAGATCAATAGCCAGGAGGTGGTTTTGCACAAGCAATCTGATTGCTGCCCACTACATGGGTCACTTCCTTTCCCTGCTGCAGCTGCCGCTGCTCTGGAAGATCTGGGACCTGCAGAGCTGCACCATGAGGCTCTTTCAGCAGTCACTATGAACCAAACCCCTCTTTGCCCTCCCCATAACTCTCTTCACTCTCATCTTTTGGTCTTCCCACAGTCCTGCTCACCTTCWTTGTCCACATGTCAAGATTTGAAGAGATGCACAAAAGCTCAGAGTACCTTTCCCCTGGGGGAATGTGCGCTGTTTTGAGGGGAGCAAGTAAGTTTTAGAGGATAATAATCCTGCACATCAAGGGTATGAGGGAATCTCCTGGAAGGACAGACTAAAGGAAGCAACAGAGGAGAGATATCTTCCCCAAGAAGTCTACTATGCTGTTGAATGCTTTTGTTATACCTGTGTACACCCATTTTTGATCACGCTAAATGGATGACAGTAAGTTTCAGGAGCATTTAGTTTCTTTCATTCACAAAAAAAAATACTTTTTCAGTGTATTTTTGAGTGCTGTTGTATCTTTGAATTTGGGAGGACATACTTTCATAAAAATACAATGAAAACTATATGATGGCAAAYATAGCTTCTTGAGCTCTCAAATATTTTCCCATATGAGTTTGTTTAATCAGTTCGAGTTCCTTGAAACTTTATACAGAAACTTTTTTACAGAAACAAGCCTGGTTTATAATTTTCCATACATTTCTTCATCATCTATACCTATACAAAGTTGGTTTAGGACTCCATCAATTTGGTTCAATAGCATTTTACATTTCATATCCACAGCTCTGTGCAACAGCATGAAATCTGAGGCAGGAAAGAATAAGGCWCCATGTTCATAAGGAAGACTTGACTTCATGATATTTCTACCCTGTGCTTTTATAATTTTCTTCCTGGGTTGGAAATCATTTCATATTTCCGGATGTCTGTGTTTATTTTAATGAGTTGTTAGTTGTTATGACCGAACTATGTGGACTACAGTATTTCGTATCTAAGCTTTTGAAGTAAAGGGGCAATAAATTCATGTGCACTCTTACAAAGGAGAACACACTTTCTAGAACTGAAAAAGATTAAACAGTAAAGCAAGAAAGACAGAAAAGGCTGAAGGTATTTTCCAGAAGGAGTGATGTAAATAGTCCACAAAAAAARCTTTGAAATGTTAGTCACATTTGTTGTAGAGCATAAAAAAGAGGAGAGAGGATGCTTGTTGTGCGTGTACATCCTTGTCAAGCTGTGAATTTTTGTCAAACTAGGAAATTCACTGAGAATTGGGAAAATTCAATGATAAAGTTTCTTTGTTTACGATTTTTAACATCACCATGTTTTCAGAGAAGTCTCATCTTTCTTTTCATGAACTTTTTTTAAATATGATACCCATATTCATCTATTTTGGTGCCTRTTTTAATTTATAATCTACAAATAGAGTACTCCACTTGGAGGAATTACTTAGGTAGTACAGCAACATACACAGAAAGTTCGATAATAATATCTTAGYTATGATAAAAGCAACATGGCTAGTAAGACACTTTCAAAATATTCTGGAAAACATGTTTAGTCTGATTTCATGAAAGTCTTTAGAAATATCAGAGGAAAATTTTATCTGTTTTCATTTTGAAGTCGCATTGCAACCACAGTTGGTCATGGTTATGAARATGGCACCTTAAAAATGCTTTCATCACTTCTTAAGGCAGCAGAACTGCTTGTGARCAGTGGCTGAGACTCTGCAAACACATGTGCATTCAAAACAGAAAAAACTCATCTTCATTTTACCAGCTACCAGCTGTGATCCCACACAAACAGAACCAAGCCATTTCGATAAGAAAAAACATATATATATATATGTGTATATATATATGTATATATATATGTATATATATACACATTTGTATAATGCACAGTATATTTTAGTTCTTACCTCAAAAGATACAGCAGCTTACCAGACACAGAAAAATTGATGTCTTCTAACTGGTTTGAAGCTTTCTGCGAGTCTGTCCTACCCCAAAATGCAACATACTGTTTTTATTTCCTTTTTAAGTGCACTTCTAAGATAACATCTGTTTTACTTCYAATCCTCTGTAACAAAGAAGTATAGAAAGAGAGTCCCTTAGGAGATAAGGGGGTTTTATAACTACTGAACTGCAACACACTGAACTTGCTTCCTCTTTTATGCCTAAATGAAACTTCATTGTGAAACTCTTTTTAACTCTGTTAAAATAGCTGATTGCAACACACAGTCCAGGCAGATGGACTGTTGTAAGAAAAAAAAACAAAAAAAAAACAACCCTGGTGAGTCAAATACCCAGAACAATCTTAGAGAAACAGTTCATCTGTTGGCAGCTCATGGTGAACCCCATTTCAGGCACTATCAATCATTCTCCCTTTAGCTGGCACAGTGAGATATCCTGACATGTCAAGATGATCATGCCAAACAAGCTGCAAGGGTGAGCTGCCAAAGCAGAACACATTGCAAAGCAGGACTACTTTGCTGTCTGCAGACCCTCATACATGTAATTTTCCAGCACAGCACAGCTGCTTTATCAGGTTTTGCTTTGTATTGGCAACATTTGTCAGGACAAAAGTTAGACCTAAAAGCTAGAGCTTGTCTGTTTTAGCACTCAATACAATATCCAGGCACGCAGTTGATCTTAGCAGGGGCAGTGGATGAAAATACCTGGGCAAGCAGAAATTCATCCTCCAAGCTTGAGGTGCACAGACAGTGCATATGGCTTTGAGATTGGTGCTGGAGTATTCCTGGAAGGGCAAAAGACAAATACTGTTTCAAACACATAACTGGGCTGTTTGGATTGATCCCAATAGGAATAGGAATGGAATAGATATGAGAGGAGAGGGAAAGCTTCCTATCTTAGGGACGTTTTCAGTCAGTCTCTTCGTCTGTAAATGTAGTTCAGATTGTCTAAGACCATGCCAATTTATTTTTGTCAGTGTAATTCACTGCAACAAGCCCAATGCATCAAGATGGTGCATCCCTATCTCCAAAAGACGAAAGAAAAACATTTCAAGTAAATTGCCTTCTTGCCTTCTTTACCACATTATTCTACTCACAGGGAATTTCCTTGAGAAAATTGCTTTAATTTTGATCCTAAGTAATTTTGATCCTTAGCTTTTTATTTCAGTTGGAAAGTTTATCTTCAAGACAAATGTGCCAGTTGTTTGCCCTCACTGTGCTTTGGTTGGCCTCTGCTTAACCTGAGCTCGTTTGGTCAAACAGTACAAAGGCAGCTGCCTGTCATTTGCAGGCAAAATGTATTGTAGACATACTAAATTGGGATCTTTTGATAGGACAATATTCCATAGTTCTTTTTTAAATTTAATGGTAGGAATAAGTAGATAAAATAAATTAATTTTCCCGTACATATACTCAAGCRGGTATGTACATAGTAAGTTCTCTCTGATTATCAAATAATTTTAGCTCTATTCTTATTTGGTATGTCTATACCTTTTACCAGAAGTTCAGAAATGAAAAAGGTTAAAGGTATCACCTTATTAGCTAGTTTATAAGTACTTTGTGCAATAGGACAAACGAGATATTTTTAAACATTTTGATCTTTGGAAGGCAAAATTTTATGGGAAGGAGATAAGCATGTTATCTAGCACTTCTCATACAAAACAATCATGAATGATTTATATACCTTACAGCAGCAAAATCAGATATAGTTCAAGCTTCCTGATATATRTGGAAGTTTAACTTGACTAGAGCTGAAAACTCTAGTTTTCAATGCATTAATTACACCAGTATAATCAATTATTTCAGTAAATCACAGTCTTTAAACAAGGAAGAACCTCCATCATACACAGTTTTCTTTCCTCTTCCTTCATTGCTGGTAAGAGAAAATAGATCAGTAGAATTTTCTAGGTAAAATATGAGGATTCCCATCTTCCAAATGAGTGCCAGGCAAGTCTGGTTTTGAGATATCTCAGGCCAAAGGGAGTCTCCTGGATTAATTACGCCATTGTTATGTGGAAAAAAGGTGATCATGACATYGTTCTCTTGGCCACGCACTTCCAAGGAGGAAAAAAAAAAACATGGATGCACAGAGAGCCCTGCCATTCTAGAAAAGGTGAGGGAATTTTGGTGTCCACCTGTAATTGCTGTTTCCAGCTGCCCATGGCCAGTGATTGCCCACACAGCAATGAGAAGTCTGCCTGTCCTTGGGACCCAGAGCTTTAACTGCAGGAAATCAGGGAGCACAGCACCTTCCATGGGGTTGTATCCATCAAGTTCTGCATCTAGAGTAGGATACTTCAAAATGAAGCAGTCATTTCATCACACAAAAGTGACCACTAAATCCTCYAGTTAACTAGAGGTATTTGTACTTCCGGTACCAATAGGGTAATAATAGTGAACATTTGCTGCTTTTCATGTTCCTTCCAGTCCATTAACTATAAAATTTATTCTTGTGTTAAATTTCTTTTCTCTTTTATGGATCACATAAATATTTAGTTATAGRCATCTCCACAGGTCCAGTCTATGTGAAAATCAAGGAAACAAAAGCAAGGTCTTTGATATGAGAAAATTATAAGAACGACCATTGCACCCTATGATAAGATCTTCAAGGTCAAGGGGAGTTTGCTTTGGGAAGAGATGACAGTATTGGACATAGCATATTGAAGCTGTCCTACATTACATTGTCAGCATTACTCTTTTCTAGTAATGAGTAGCCAATTAGTGAATCTTTTCTGTTCATGTTCTTTCCTTCTCTCACTAATTTACATGAACCAGGAGACTGATTTTGTCACAATTCAGAAGTCCTTCCCTGTAGTCTCAACCTCTCTTCATTCATAACCCCTTATTTACCTTTAGTGGTCAAACAGTTCTGCCCATATCCCTTTTATTCTGATGGTGATMAATAATGCACTGATGTATCCTGAACAAAGTACCTTATTGTACAAATGATCCCACCCATGGCAGAGACTATTCTGAGGTTTCCATGAATAACCACACATGGGCAGATAGGCCTTTAAGCACTGCAGAGCGTGAATCACGAGTGGCAAGCTGCCCTCTTTCTATAGTCAGTGTCTGTCCAGAACTCTTTTTTTATTCTTTAATCTATTTTTTTTTGTCTGCTAGCTAGTACCATGATATCTTTAAAAATGGATAGGTTTAAACCAACAAGCAAGAATATCTAAATGCCACCTACTTTTTAGCACCCTCAAAGAAAAACGTGCCTTAAAGTTGGTCCACAATGTGCAGATACATAGAAATATATTTACTGGAATCCTGATGCACACCACAGATACTGTGCACAGCTTGCTCTGTGCTGCTGACTGAAATACCCCAGGGTATGATGCATTTCAGTCAGCAGCAGAGAAAAGCCTGACTCTCAGCACACTGGAGAGAATGCAAACCACAACCACTCCTCAAGCAATGAAGCATATTCTTCCCCAGCTCACCACCCAGCTCACAAAAGGCGTTATAACCCTCATGTTTGCACCTTCCAGATAGTTTTAGTCTTCTGGGGTCTTTTTTTTAAGCTCCCCAGGATGTAGAYATCAGTTCTGATCCTTTAACAGAATTGTGTTGTGGTCTCATCATTCATTTAAAAGACGACTTTTAGAGAGGAATTCTAGCAATTAATTTTTTGGTTGGGGGGGGTGTGATTTTCGCTCAAGATGTATCATTCATCTATAAGTATTTAAATTTTCAAAATACATACATTTACACTGAAGATTTGGTGGTTTATCTCAGTTTTAGATTTATTTAATAATTGTCATATACTGTAAACTTCTTTAAATGCTTGAAATTCACATAAATAATTTCAGCAATATGATCTTTTTTTAAACGAACCTGAGTGTGCATAGCAAATAGGAGTGATCAAAATTAGTATTTCAGGTAGCAAACAAATAAAAYCCCTACCCCAGATCCCTGAATTCAAAGCACTCCTGCAGAATAAAAAAGTGCTTGAGTTCCTAACGATGTCAGATCGCTTCCTACCACAGGATTTCCCCAGGGATGTTTTACTGCATTTTTGGCTTCACAGGTCTGGAATAATTACTCACACATGGTCACATAATTAAGTAGAAGCTAATTGCATCCTACCTGTCACATAGAAAGGTGTACCATTGGATTGCTGATGAGACTAACCACTAGGCTGGAAGGAAAGGCAATATTTTTTGCTGCTTCCACCTTTTGTTGAAGGAGTCTTTTTACAGATGCAGTGTGTAAAGCAGAGATTCCAGTAGCCCACACCATCCTAGGAAGAGGGCAGCAGAGCTGAAGTATTTTTACCAATTTTGACAGAGCTTGACTTTCTTTTCACAAGAATCTTTTCTACTTTTTTTTTTTTGCCTCTGGGTGAGCTCATGATTCCCTTCTCAGCAGGTCTCCAGATCTAATACACTCTAAGCCTCAGCAAAACCCAGTTGATAAGAGAAGGAGCTTGTTCTTTCACCTGGCTGCACTTTGAGGACAAGGGAGACTCTTCATCTCTGCACGATGAGTGCAGTACAATATTTGCAGTTTTCTTCCTGACTTTTTGCCAGATTACCATTGTGGCTACACACGCTGTCTGGGATAAAACAGRATATTCCAAAGGAAGAACTGGTTAATTATAAAAGTTTCAAATGTCGTTTCCAGGAACAATGAAGATTGTCTGAAAGACTGCCTAGCTGTATAAAATCCTGTCATATGATACATACTCTAATTCCAATGCTTGCATTGAGTCTTTGTTAAAAATAAAYCATGCAGCCAGCTGCTAATGTACTTCTTGGTCCAGTGACAACACTCACTAGTGGTGAGGCTTTACCATCAGGCAAAGAGCTTTTATCTGTAAAGCAGGACTAAGCAATAGATGAGGGCTTTCTTTTTTAGTTTTTCACTGCATCTCTGTGTAACAGTAACATTGAAATCAGTCAGGCTACTAAGAAGGGATTTTTTTTGCTAGTGTGTCAAAATACCACAAAAAATTGCAGAAATCCGGAGGTATTACAAAGSTCTGGTTACTTTAGGAGTATTGGCACATGTCTAATTCTAGGTAGAGCCATCTTGTGATAATGGGGTGAATTTCATGTATTTTTGTTTCTCAAGTACTGGCTCTTAATTTGACTCTGATTTCTACATGACTCATTTTCTTTCTCTTTCATCTTTCCAGCAGTCAGCTTTTACAGCTATTCCAAATTCTGTGTCAGTAACATTTATTTGAAAATTGTGWATGAAAGCAGCAAAAGAATAAGCAATTGATCTCCTGAGTACTTTTAACAAAATAATAATAGAAAAACTCTTGCACTTTGGTCCATACAAACCAGAAGCCATCACTGCCCATGGGGGTTTTTTTGAGTTAGGTAATCCTGGGCATTCAAGCCACAACTAAAGAAAAACAGGAAAATCTGAGGGTCTGGAGTAAGTAAGGACAAATCACTGGTTCCATCTGCTAAGAAATGATGCTCTGCACAGTTTGCTACTGCTCAGCATTAGCCGGGGGCATGAGAACTGGCAAAGGGAACAAGAGGGAGGAATGTTATCATGGAAAACTTTCTGATAAGCAGATTGAAAACAAAGGGTCGGTGAGTTCATTTTTTTGAAACAGRTGGTTGCTGGAAGGGGCAGAAAAACATGAAATTTAACAATTACACGGGCATGGAGAATCAGGGAAGCTTTTCAGATGGAGGCTGAAACCAAGATTTTGCAAGGAAGACTGGCAGGAAAAGCTTATTTAGTTTCATAAATAAGAGGAAAACAGTTTCATTAACATGGATCCAGTGTGGTTTCTGAATAAAACAAACACGTTTACTATGAGGTGGAACTTGGTGAGTTAATGAAAAGTGTATGTTTGATGTGGCACTCAGGGGATTTACTGAAAATAGATTAACACATTCAGGTAGTCTGGCACAGGAAAATAAAGTATTTAGAAATAAGATAGAGCATTTTTAATTTAAAAATTTAAATTAACAGCCATAAATGTATCATTGCAGAAAAAGGCCAATATTATTTTGTGCTGCATTAGGCAGAGCATTGTCTACAGTTTGAGAGAGCTGATCCTTCCASTCTGCTCCAGCCATGAAGATATTCAAAACCAAATGGACACCACCCCGTGCAACCTGCTGTCCCAGACTTGACTTTGAGCAGATATTTGCACCAGAGGATCTTCACAGGTGCCTTCCTGCCCTAGCTGGTCTGTGATCCTAAATAGGAAGGAGACAGAAAATACAGCATTTGCTACAACAGTCAATAAATATTTCTCTGCAAATGTTTGTTGTTGAAGCAGCATGAAAGAGCATTGATGTGTGAATACAACACAATGAAATACACAAATATGTGTGACTGTAAGCACAATTACACAATAGACAAAAGCTGGATATAAAACTAGACAAAGAGGCAGCAGAATAACCACAAAGAAGGAAAATGGAGACTAAAGGTAAATAAATATTTCTGTGCTTAAAGTAGCATTTGATATTTGATAATTTGGGCTATATTGGCAACACTGCCAAAATCCTCTGTTTCCGAATGAGACCTGCAAATATTACATGACTAATTTTGTCAACTGGTAGAATCATTCAGTAGCAAGCATGAGTTTACATAATACTTTCAGGAAAACAAGACAATCTCATTGGATTTGATTACACAAAAGGGAAACAAATTCAAGTGATTTCAGTAACCACTAAGCAAAAAATCAAAGGTGGTGGACACAGGTCAAATAATTACATTTCCATAGTAAAAGGTATGAATATTGGCATCAAGAATCCGAAAAAGCAGAGAGATTTCTGAAAATGAGTAAGAGACAGGAAACTTACTTTTCATTGTCCATGCAGGACAATGTGGATGAGTTTTAAGCCAGTATTAAGGAATGTTTGTATCTTTCTGGGCATTATAGAAATGTTGAAAAAATGTRGGCCTGTGATGATAAGTAAAGTTGGGTTCGCTTTTTTTTCTTTTCATAAGTTATCTTTTATTTTGTGTTAGGCAGTTGACATCTTTAATGATTTAGCAAAGCTATTTATTAGGGAAGAAATAGATGATCAAAAATTAGAGATGTTTAATATTTGTGCTATTTCTTTTTTTTATCTCACATCAAGCTGCACAAACATCATTATTTATAACACAGAAATTGTAACTTAATTATAGTGACCCTAAGATATCTGTATTATCATCAAACTCAGGAACCATTCATGCTAAGTCAGACAAGGCAAAATAAAAAAATAGAAGAGGTTTGTAAAATAATTATACCAGATACCATGATAAGGAGCACTTAGCACCTGAGTATAATTCACATTCTGCTATGGATTTACTATTACCAGTAACTGGGAAATATTTCACAACATCCTTGACTCACCCGTGTGTGATACATGATGCAATCAATTTCCATGGAAATTTGTATTCAGCCTTTTACTAGAACAGTACTTTGAACCCCATATTATTATGCATTGGTGAAAATCCGGAATAAGGCTGCTTGCTGTCCTTAAAGCACGTTGTTTAGCACCCATATGCTGCAGAGAAAAGTGGGAGTATTATTGACAATATTCTCTGGTAACCCTGAGGAGCTCTAAAGCACAACTCCTAATCAGTGGTCCCGGTCCCTGATGACTGCCCCGAAGGGTAGAACTGAAATTCTTGAATCATCTAAGTCACTCTAAAGAAAAGACTTGAGCAGGGACCGTTTCTTCATATCTCCCCAGTTACATCCTACAACCAACCTCTCCACAGACCCATCTGTATCTTCAGTATGAAGCAGGAACTCTCCCAAAGAGCAGAGCTGTTTGGTCACTACCTGGCTGCTTTTCAGTTGTGGTTAAGGAGAGGACAGAGAAGAGCCAATTTCAGCCATTCTGCTGCTGTCTTTGTTGCCAAGCAAAGTGACCTCTGGGATGCACTGAGCAGGTCTGACCAGTTCTGCACAGCAAAGGATGGGCACTTCCCATTAACTCTGCAGGTTTTAGAGCAGCACAGGAAATAGGATAAACTGCCAGTACCCTGATTCACAGCCCTGGCACCTATGGAGGGCAAGGGAGGCGAGGAAAAGCAAGGTTACCTCTTATGCTGTTTTAGGTGTTAAATTGGATTACTTATGATTAGAATGTTGGACACACCTCCTACATGGYGGAATGTTTCTTAATGCAATAAACATCAACCTGACATGAGGAACAGCGGGTATCTTTGCAGAGAAGGAGGGAAASAGATTTGTTCTGTCCTCTAAAAAATGTAATCTGTTAAAACCATCTGGGAATCGAGAAGCTCTTTTACCTACAGACTGAAAAGAATCATCCTTCTACTTTTTTTCCTTTTTTTCCTGAGTTCTCCAGCCCTCAAGACTACAACAGAATATTATTGGACTGACTTGCTCCAGGTGATGTGGTGCATGTTTAAAGACACAGAGGTGAGAAGGAATATTTGGGTCCCTTAAGATTAGAATTAATGAAATAAGATGTAATTTATAAGATTTACTAAGAAGTGGACCTTTGAACTGCTTCTGTGGCAGAACACGGCCCAGTTCCTCCTTCTTTGCCTTTTGAGGTAAATGAACTCAACATTGCTCATTAAAGTGCAGAATGAACTTTCCACAGGTGGTAAAATTTGTTCTTATCAAGACAACCTGTGAACTTGAACCAACAAATGAGAGGCAGAGCAACTGTGTAATAAGTACAGTATCGACACGTCAGCTGCTCTACACGTAGAAGGACACACCACTTTCAAGGAAAGTATCTTCTCACCTTTCTCCCACAACAGCCAGTTCCTCAGTGAGTGATTACATATCAGATTTTTTTGGCAGGCTGGTCGTTTAAGGTTTACCTGATGAGGGATTTTGCAYAGCCAAAAGATAGTGTGCCATTCTTAAATCTTCACTCTTCTGTCCACAAAGCTCTCAGGAGAGATGTGCTTTGTTAGCTGGGACCACCTGTTTTATATACACTGTCTCAGTTAGATTATAACTGAGATTGTAGAACAGTTAAATCTTCTGCTAATGTGTATAAGGAAAATAGCACTTCAACCACAGAAGAGCTCTGTGATTTACATCAGGCTTCTAATTATTAYAAAATTTTAAAGATGAAAAGGCAAAAACAAAATAGGAATCAGTCCTTTTGGAGGAGATATGGAAAAAACTCTTATTTCAATGCTGTGTCCTCTGATAAGGCATAACTGAAGGTCTAGGCAATAAACAGATGGTGTTTTCAACCATTGAAGAGAGTGATGGGGTGACATTCTAAGTTCCCTCCCAACCTAAATAATTTATGAAAAAAAATAACGACATTGAACTATTAGAAAGCCACCTACTACTTTATGCTCTTTGATACATATTGTGATGTTATTTTAGGATATCTGGAAACATTCTATTATGCAAAACTTCATCTATGTTTTTATTACATATATATTGAAAACCTTTACTCAATCATATGTATTATATACCTGTGTATTAAATAGAATTATTTAGTGTACATACCATTTATTTTCAAAGTGCATATAATGCTTTTACTGGGAATTAATATAACTGCATTTCTCTATGTTTCTCTATGTTTTCCAAGATCTCTAATACCCTCAGTTCTCTTTTGTTTTAGCATATTCACATACTCCACCATTTGAGGAGTCTGTGCAAAATACACCATGGCCCTAGGAAGAGAAAGACGTTTTTTCTGTTCACTCACTGGTTTTATCTTATTTACAAAAGTACAGCAAACAAAACAGTAAACAAAGATAACAAAATAAAACCCTTTTTTGTGTTGTTAAAATTTTAATCTTGTTTCTTTCTTAAGTAAGTGGTAGTAAAGCAAACACACACATGGAGCACATTTTAGGGCATCCACAGGAGAAAGGCACATCAYCTTGACTTCTTAAATTCACTGCAAAAGTTTTCTTTGACTGCAGGGGGAGCAAGAATTTTTCTAAAGTATTTTTGAAACATTYAGCTGTGGCACACTCACTGTGCAGTGTCCTGCTTGTTAGCCAGATAATTATTTCTCCACAGAACAGAAAGAATAAGCTACACACATAGCATATGAAACAATGAGCAGTGTATTGCCTCAGGCTGACTCCCTGTAGAAACAAATGTATAAAAGAGGCTAAAGTCAGTAATTGAATTTCTTTGTATTATTATACCAAAAATGTAATTTCATGCAGAATGAACAGCCAGATATAAATTTATCTTGGAATAAGAGGAAACTTATGTCATTAGAAAGGTAAATTTCTACTGCTTCAATAAGCAGATGAATTTTACCACTACTGCTACACKGATGTTCATCATCTCAAAGTATAGCTTTGCTTTTATCTATACCCCTATTATCTTCTGTCCTAATATCCTCAATAAGGAGTTTATATGGACAAATCATTCTTTTGTAGTCATTAGAATCTTACTAAATTGCATAGCAGAATCAATGCAGCTTTTAGAAGTTAATGTACTTGCAGGCATGAGTCAGAAATAAGGCAGCTGGAACAGTTTCCACCCCAGCTCTAGCTCTGCCCCTAAGGAGCTGCTGCTCCTGCAGGAGAGCACTTTAACCTGGAGAGAACCAAATGCTATGAGTAAGCTGTTCTGATAATGGACCAAGGGCATTACTGCAATTAAAAGTTGATAACCTGGAGATGCAGTATGAATATAAACGTACATTCTACTAACAAACCACTCATAGGTAGACTGAAATGTTAAAGGCCCTGGATAACATGACTGCAGTGTGACAGTTATCAGGAACCCACCTCAGGAAACTCGAGCAGGAAATTATGTTTTGAGGTATAGAAAAGTAAAACAGGAACGTGCTGTTGGGAAACCATTCAACCAGTGTATAAATTTCACATAATTTGACCATGTATGGAACTCCACAATAACCTATTGAAAGAGCCATAAGTGATAGCAGAGGTGGACCCCTCTTCGAGTTTCAAATGTAAGCCTGTAACAAACACCTCCTGCTGCACAATTGTCTGTGCTTTAGAATCCAGAATGCAAACCTGACCACTCTGCTTGCGGCCAATGCTCCCTCCCTTAGAATGATCCCAGAGACATCCCTTATCTTTGCCTCTGTTCTCACCTCCTGCCCAGCAGGTYTGGCTGCRAACCAGCTGGCTCTGASAGAAGCAGGTGTTAACCCCAGCATTGCCCTGGATTTCCAGGACTGACACAGGCCTGGTGTCTGTGCTGAGTCAGGACAGTGTGGTCAGCRGTTCATCCTCGCCTTCCAGGATTGGAGCAGGAAACTGCTCACTGTTTCAGACAAGCTGTTCCCTTCTTTTCGTGTGGCATGCTCCTCCACCAATGCACTGGAAAAGTACATTCTTTAGATCAGCTTTCCTAAGTGTTGCTTAAAATATGTGGTCTCAGCAGATGCTCAGAAAACATAAAATAAATCATCAAAATGTCAAATTCAGYCTTTGAAGATTAGTCTGCATATCCACTTTCTCTTTGGGTGACTGGGTTTTTTGCCTTAATGGTAGCTACTAGATATATAATGGCTTTCTCATGCTTTCCTCAGGATATTTTAGAKYTTAMTTCACAAACTCAGTTATCCTCTGCTATTGAAGAGCCTTTTTCYCTTGGACAGTTTCATTGATAGCTTAGTTATCTTCCTCTCTGTGTTTTTCTTGAAGTTTATTTTGGTGGATTACGTCTGAGAGCTTCTTCTCTTTCTACAGGAGGGTTCTTATTTTATTTCCCCATGAGCACAGCTTTGAGGTTCTGCTTTGAACCTTTGAGGTTCTTTCTTACAACAGGAAGAAGTACATGCAATATCTTCCAGATTGATTTCAAATCCAATACAATCCTCAATGCAAACCTCAATACAAACGGCAAGGCAGATTTTATGAAGCTTGGCAAGACTGGTGTTCATTTYGTGTCCCCAGTGAGGTGTATTTTCCAGCTGGCATGGGTTAGGAATACTATTCCTCCATTTAGTATTCCCACTAAAAGGAAACTCCCCTCCCCCTCTCCAGTAAGAGAGACAAAAGGTTGAGATCACAAGTTGAGATAAAAATGATTTACTGGAAACAGCCAGGAGATAAGAAAATGGATAGTAACACCAGCATCAATAGCAAAAGCATTAGAAGTGGGTGATTTACATGCAAAAAAATGCTCACTGTCATTCCAACAGATAGGATCCAATGCCTCCATACTTTCCCACTAGGTAAAGTTATAGGCATCAGTAAGATGTCCCCAAGTCTTCCTCTTCCTAGGGCCAAGCAAGCATGTCTCTGTCAGAGGCTCTTTGTACATTATCTAAGAGTTTCCCAGAACTTCACCTGCGGGGACACTATCACAATTTTGCCTTAYAGTATGAGCAGAGCATAAAGAATCTCCAGAAGACCTCAGCATAGCTGAGCTCTCCTATGAGTTTTATGAGAGATATACTTGTTTTGTGATGTAAAATTGAAAACAGCMATGTATTAAAGTTGTTCTCAAAAGGAGACAGTACAGTCCAGTCTTCATAATAACAAKGCAGCCATTAGCATCTCCAGAATTTCCTAATAGATGGCTAACATGGGATATGATGATATGGAGGCTGAAGGTCTGTCAGCAGCTGAGGCAATCKAAGAGGTTGCAGCTGCTGAATATTTCATGCTGTCCCCAGTCTCCTCCACATCATCTCCTCCTTATTCTTAACCTTTCCCATGCTCCTTGCTGTGGTAAGCTCTGCTTTTCCACCAGCTCTGGCACTCATTACAGCAAGTGAGTCAATTCAGCTTCTTGGCAGAGAACAATCCGCTTTTATTTTGTCTGGGTATGTTTTCTGCCATATTAATGAGCTCAGAAGACTCAAGAAAGGATCCAATAAAAACAAGACCCCTTGCACAACAGGCAGAAACTGCATGGCCAGGATCACGATGGTAGTAGTTAAAACATCATCTTTTAAGATCWGTGTGAGGCTAGATCCACTTACCCTGTGGAATCCTGCCTCTGCCAGTTATTACTAGTTAATTCAGTCCTGTTCTCTTTGAGGGCAACAGGAATGCAGTTACTGATTCCTGAGAAAGACAGTGGCCAAGGAAAGCAATGCCTTTGGACCTCAGAGAAAGCTGTGCTTTACCTCTGCTCTGCTAAGCACTGGCTACGTGACCATTGGACTGTAATTTAGCTGCTCTGTGTGTGTAAAAAAAATGCCAGAGGCATTATGTTTTCCTAGAGGTTTCATAGAGATAATACATAAAAAATCTTTGAAGTTCATTGACAAATGTACAGTTCCTGAGGGCATCTAATTTTCTAGAGTAAATGACTAGATCTCTATACAATAATAGGTACTGAAATCTCAACGCTTATCTGAGGGTGTTGCACAGTAATTCAGCATGCCATCAGCAAACTGAAACAGAAAACCAAAAAGATGAGATATATTTTCTATGCTAAGTGTGTATTTTCCTTAGTAAAACACGTATTTGATGGTATACTTTAATAAAAACTATTCTTCTGTTCTTCCTATAGACATATGGCACCTCCCACKTGAAACTTTATATTTTCCTCCTTTCTTTTAGTTCTTCTACATGACATAAGAGCTCAGACTAGGGCAGGATTAACAGAATTTAAACCCAGTATACTGACAGTCTCAAGGTCTTCATGTAGTTCCAATGTTGCTTCTTGGTTTTAATAYCTTCACCACATAAGAAAACCAGAGCCTGGAGTGTAGATCACTAAATTTTCAACCCGCAACAAGGATTTAGATGGAAAACTGTCAAATGTCAGTATTTCGAGCAATTCACATTTTTCTAATCCTATTATTGTACATAGCAATTTCACATAAGTTTGTTTTTTTGAAATATCCACTATTCAGTGAAAAAAAATGTGAAAAGATACCCTGTATAAGCAGCAGTTGCCTCTGCTAACTTGAAGGCTAGAGTAAAGAACAGAATGAGCCCATGAGAACTGACCTGATCATCAGCTTAAGAAGCAGTAATTAGATTAACTCATTTGCTAAAGTAAAAAAAAAAAAAAAAAAAAAAAAAAAAAAAAAAAAAAAAAAAAAAAAAAAAAAAAAAAAAAAAAAAAAAAAAGCGGAATACAGTTGTGAAAACAGCAGAAAGCTAACTCATTTTTAATGGGTCCCTTCAATGCAGTGTATAATTTCAGGAGTAAATTTTGCAGTAAGTTGTCATAATTTTTTATGGAAGCTAGAAGACCAAGTATCWTGTTAAGGATTTTGAAGCACAGAGTATCCATTATGCCACTAATAAATATTTAAATCTCTCTGAATTATTCATTTTAATTCCCAAGAACATTTACTTTTATCTATACAAAATTCTTGGGGGGGTTTCTGATTTCCACATTTTGATTTGAATAATARGGCTTTGATCAACCKGGTGTAGTGAAAGGTGTCCCTGTTCACTGGCAGGGGAGTTGTCACTAGATGATCTTTGACATCACTTCCAACCTAAGCCGTTGTGTGATTCCATGACTCATGTAAAGACCTTAATGTCTCAATAATTGCTTTTCAAAGGACTTAGCATTAGCTGTCTTCAAAATGTGAATTTATCTAATTTTTTTTTGTCCACCAGAAAGACAGCAACTGCAACATTTACTCATTTGCACACTGTGAGAGTGATTCTAAATATAAAATGTCATTCAGTGAAAACTATTGTCTAATACTAGGCCAGAAGTAAAACATATCCTGCGAGACATTCATTGCATCACTGCAGTCATGGCTTCACAATAAAACCATTCTCACCAAATGGAATACTGCATGTGGACACCTTCCAAAACACATATAGAACACAGAACATGGAATGGTTCACTGCAATCACCCTGCCCTCCTTGGGACCTATGGAAAGGTTCCCTGCACAGGGGTAAGGTAAGGGCAGGGGTAAGGACACTGGCAGCCAAGGTCATGACCTGTTTATGCTGRCTCCCTATGCCAGAGAGACAGAGTTTATCCACTTGTGCAGGCACAGGCACCTTTGCACACACGCTCCTTCCCAGTAGGCAAAAGGGTGCATGCGACAGCGTGACTCGTTACCCTGGTGCACTGGACACTTKACAACGACACCTGTTCCAGCCTAGTTCCAAACATGTGCCTTCCGTCCCTCCTGGGGGGAGCCAAGGATACAACATGCCTAAGGAAGTGCAGGATTTGACAGCAGAGCCCGCTCTGTCACTAAGAGGCAGAAGGGAAAGATGAGGACCTTTGGCACCCACTCCTTAATTCATGCTGTATCACATGCTTGGAGTAGCCTGACACAGTCACATTTTGTCCTTAACTTGAGGTCAATAAGGAAGAATCAGCCAAAAGGAGCAGAATGCAATTGCCAGCTTCCCTTCACTCTGCTGAGATTGAAGACAAAAATAAAACTGAAACTAAAAAACCCAAACCAAAGGCAAACAACTGAGYTTATGTGCTGTTGAAACTAGTTCTTTAGGAACTAAATTATGTTGGCTCTGAAAAATGCACTGCAAATATTTATGTGCTTAATGAATGTCTTCCAATGTGTTCACTACCTTAAAAATATTAAAAAAAAACCAAACAGTGGGTCTGTATTCAAGGTGGAAAAGCCTTCTTTTTGAGTTTAGTTTACAGAACAAGAGGTCAAAAAGCTGTATGTGGAACAATAGCATCATTTACAGGAATCTGCATTGCGTGGGCAGTTGAAAACAATCAGCAACTTTATAAATGTAACATTTTGGGGAACTGAATTCAACTTCCTTGTAATTAAGTCCTCCAAAATCAATGGGAGCCTCCATTATTTCTACCAACGCTGGAAATTCAAAAATCTCTCCTTCTGTCATGAGTAATATACACAAGGCTCTCAACTAGCACTTGAGCTTTACTTTCTTTTTTTTTTTTTTTTTCATTTTGCAAGTTCTTCAGTAGGAGAATAGAACAGCTAACAACTTCAGCTGCATTGTGTAGACTTGCCTCGGTGAGAACTGAGCCAGAAGCAGAAGAAATTAGTCCACACTCCTTCCTTTAAAGGAAGCTAATTTCTTTAAAACTGTCACAGCATTTTACTGTAAAGGTACAGCCAGAACTCCACCCTTCCTTCCCCTGCAGGCTTCCCTGGGACAGCACCTTCTATCCCTACTCTGCAAATAGTATTGCATAATAAATATGACGGGAAAGAAATGTTCTATTCAAACACTGAATAGGAATGTGAAGGAAGGGAGAGCAGTGTTGACTGAGCTAGGAAGAATAAGCTGTTCTCTTGACTCTGTATTTTCTAGTTTTGGATGAAATTATTTCCTCCTTCTGCCTGTCTTGCGTGTCTGGTGAGGGTTAAGGAAATATCAYAGGTTATTGCTGTCACCATTCCTGTTCCTGGTCTAWTAACATTCACAGGCATTGCTAAAGAACACCTAAAGAAATGGCAGATCTGCACCTCCTAGAGAATTTCTGTGGCYMAGTGATCCTTGTTGGTGCAGTCGTATTTCATGTTTTGCATTAATRTCTATCACCATATTTCTTCCTCCCTTTTTAGATCCAGAAAGACCTCAACCTTTCTTGAAAACAGTCACATTTTATCTTGAATTAAAATACACTCAGAACACAATACTGCAGCTTTTAAAAGAGACAAARGAACTAAMGCAAACCCCACACTTTTCCTAGGAATTATACTAATTAWTTCAGATTTAACTAAAATCCCATGGAATTAATTCCGTGAAATCCTAATCTACATGGAGATGCTATATCCTTGCATAAGTTTTCCTAATGAACTGCAGTGGTTTGCCTTGGCTTTAAAGAAGACAAGTGAGAGAAGTAGAGGGGGGATCTCTGGCAAAGGCAGGAGGAATAATTATGACCTTTGAGGGCAAACTCTGTGGATAATTCTCTAAGGGTTGCAGCATGTTCCTGAGCAAGCTGATCTCTCACCTGTTGCTAGGTTCAAAGGAAAAAATACCAGTCTTTGCTATAAAATTCGAGAATAATAGAGAATATTAGATATTTTGCAAGTGGTCCAAGAATTTCATTATTCTCAGTTTTGAAATGGTGGACCTCACCACGAAACTGTATGTGTCTCATTTCAGGTGTCGTAGTTAAGAGATAGCAATGAAATCCCCTGCTATTACACATGAGCAGTAAGCGCTGTTCACACCCCATCCAAGCCTCCTCGATGCCAGATGAAGCACTAAAAAAAAAAAAAAAAAAAAAAGGGAAACGTCGGCAGAGCCGGGAAACCTATCTTGCAAAACATTCCCAAATAGCAGCAAACAGATTTTGCTTATCAGGGAGCAACTGCAGCAAAACACCGCGAGTTTGGACAGTAATGTGGGGTTTTGCGAAGGCAAATCTATTTATTGGGTGTCTGTGGGGTCTSATCTATAGGCACCGTGTGCCACTGGTAACTTTTTAGGTGCTTYAGTCAGCACTGTTGGCTTTTGCAATTCCATCCCGGTTCTTGCAACACCAGCGGTTTTTCCTGAAGCACGAGTTACCAACACGCAATAAGAAAGACCGAGATTCCATTTTTTAAAGCAGATGAAAAAAAAGCTTTAACAGATAAAACAAGCCGCTTTGGGGATGCACCACAATATGAATAACATATCTCGGTCATCCATGATCACTCAGCCTTGCTCAG